>NC_090067.1:12326721-12389055 GCF_038355195.1 Osmerus mordax
TGGTTTTCTCTGGCGATATAAAATGTGTGTGCCCTAAACATCCATTAATCAAACCAATCAACGCGTCATCGCAATGGGTCGATCGTTAACGACCCCCTCCGTTTGCAACACCTTATTGGTCACGCCTCGACGGAAGTGACGAACACAACTAAAAGCGTGACTAACGGTGGCACGAAAATACAACAAGGAAGTGGACATTTACTGAAAAGGAAACCTATACAGATTGCAAACATCGCCAACTTTAAAGTTATTTTGTTCATTTGTCAAGTGTCGGGGGGTATAGTCATCTTGGACTTGCCCAGAAGCCCGTTGCTGTTATTGTGAGTCCCGATTCCATAAGCAATGAACACTGACGTGGAATTTCACATTAGGCAGAATTATCCGTGGAACAAGCTACCAGCAAATGTCAAACAGGTAAGGCATCGCTTGAGCGATTTGTCATTCATGGAATCTGTATTTATACGGTGAGAAGTAAGCGTCCCCACGAGCGTCGTTTGTGTAACCATATGCACCTGCATTGGCACTGAGTTTGTCATTCAGTCGAAAGCCACAACGGACCATCTTCAAAGCACTAGTACATTAGCTATGCTAGCTGAAGCTAATCTCCATCACATGACTCGACGAGTGATACGATGATACCGTATGCATACCAATTGTATTTACGTAAACTATCTATAATAGCGAAGGAATATTGTCAGTATTTTCTTTGATATTGCCAAGCTAAAAGTGTTGCTGCAAGCTATATAGCCTCTAGATTTCCTTGTGTAAATCTCACCTGATGCCACCAACACCGAGCTATTATGCCAAGATGTCGTGTTTAACTGGAGGCGGGTGCATGCCAGTGCTTGACTGCACACTGTCAATGTCAAGCTAGTAAGTAATAGTATATGCGGCACTCGAGTATCCTTTTGCATTATCTCTGTCCATTGCAGTATCCTGTATTGTTTTACAGAGCCTGGGAAATTCGCAGCGAGAATATGAGAAGCATGTTTTGCTGTACAGTATTCGGAATCAACTACGATTCCGCAATAACCTAGGTGAGCATCCTAGATATCAGCTCTCCTCATTGCTTCTACTAATTAATTGATGTCAGCACAAGATATTCTCGTATAGCCTAACAGTAGCTTATGTTCAACACAAAGCTGCGCTATACCTACTTAATTAACACCGAGATAAATAATATCCACACTCATGACTTGTAATGTTGTACATGCATGATGTCACACGTAATTGCCATACATGTCTTTATGCATTTTTATCAAGTCATATTATAGCTGTCTCCAAAAATGCAACATGTGAAGTCCCATATTGAGTTGCAAGGCCTAGATGCACCTTTTTGATCAGATAATTGTTTAGCTAATTCATTTGTACCCTCTTGTACATTTTCCCTCTTGAACTGACTTTTTTTCCCTTGGATGTGTCCTGTCTGCGCAGTGCGACACGTGAGGAAGGATGAGAGAAAGTATTATGAAGAACTGCTCAAGTACAGCCGGGATCACCTGATGCTGTACCCCTACCATCTGTCTGACATCATGGTGAAAGGCCTGAGGATCACCCCTTTCTCCTACTACATAGGAATCATGGAGGTACGATGCCAGACTTGCGACTGCCTTGTGCTAAAAAATGTAATTGTGAGATTGTGACACGGTTGAATTGAAACTGACATTGTGGAGGATCATGCACAACATTGTGGCAATGATCAACATCATGGAGATAATCAATCTGGCATGGGTTGTAATTTCTAATTTCAATCCCCTTATTTGCTTGTGCTTTCCTCCCCCCTTGTACATATGTTGTTTTTGTGTCTTATAATAAAAAAAGCACCAAAAAAACACAGGCACTCTCAAGCTGTGCCAAGTGCTGCTGGCACAAAGCAGGTGTGGAAAAAAATGTTTCAGGGCTAGTCTGCTTAGTCAACACAATCTTTTGAGCCCCAGGAGAAAGACCATTGGTAAAAAAAAAATTGGTGTAACAAAAAGGCCTTTTGGCAGAATTTAACCTATAGTATCAGGTGGTCAAAAAAATTTCCTCTAAATATTATTCACGTGTGCTCACTATGCGGTTGTTTTTAGCATTGAAACTTAATGTCTACCATTCCCCCGCTAACAAGATTCTGGAAGTCATGGTTACGCTCGACCAACCACCTCAGCTCATGTCATGTGACAACTGGGTGGACTTTGTCTATCCAAGTTCTCCTTGTGTGTGTGTGTGTGCCTTAGTGTACTGTAACTGAATACATAAGGAGTGTTATTAAGCCAGACCCACTGTCATATCTTAAATGGTAAACGCATTAGTAATGAGTTCCAAGGTCTAGATTGTGACTCATTGGAGGTTGAGGTTGATTTTGCGATTGTTCTACCTCAAGTGAATAACAGACTGATTAAACATTCGGAATCTGTTTTCATTGTCATGCTGCTCTGAACTCAAAACCGCCTGATTTTTGTTCTGTGTGGAAAAATGTAGAAATTTGCTTTCTTGCTCGCAAAGTCACATTCTGCCAAACCATCTACATGACTGAAGGAGGGATATGACATACTTTGATAATCCCTTTTATGTGCTTGGTGAAAATGGGAAGTTGGAAATTAGCTCTGCGACTTTATCTGTTCACAATTAATCAAAGCTAAGGAAATGGTAGCACAAGGAGGGAAATTGGTTGAATGTTTTTTTTTTTTTTTCTCTGTGATTGCTTCCCACTTCTAGGACATCATGAACAGCGAGAAAAGTTACGACTCCCTGCCTAACTTCACCGCTGCTGACTGTAAGTCTCTCGTTCACCAATTCTCTTCATCTGATTAACCCTGTGCATATACAACCTATGTGTCTCATAGTTACAGTAGTAGTTAGCCAGCATTTTGCTTTGAACGGACCCAAGTCACTGTCGCAAAACTGCAATTTCAAACGTGGTAGTTTTGCAGGGTTATTTAACTTATAGCCGTCAGATTAACTAGGTTTTGGCAGCGGGCAGATAGAGATCTGTCCGCTGTGACTGCCTGACAGAAAGACTCCATCAGGGCCGTCATCAGGCAGCCAAACCTGGGATCGGAGGGCTTCTCTGCTCTGATCTCTGGAAAGAATGGAGCTGCAGTGGTCTTTTTGCAACTCACTTACACCTGTATTAAGGGCAGCAATGGACATCACTGTTTTGAACTTCTCTTTGAATCTCAAACCTTGATTGCAGATTCCCTGCCCAGTTTTCACCACGGCGCACACATTATCACACCGCAGGTTCCCAAGGACAGGGAATGGAGGGTGATTTAGTGTGTGGGTGGGGGCAGGGTTTAGATGTGCATCAGACTCTTCGAGTTTCAGGAAAAGCTATTATTTTCCAATTTACCTTTTGCTTAGCTGAGCCTGGGTAGGCAGGCACTAATCAGGATATCTCCCCCTGCCATTTGCTGCCGCAAAATGGTCAAATCTGTAAAAAGTAACGTGTGACTAAGGTAGAATATATCACAACTTGCAGGAAGTTGATAAAACTTGAGACAGAAGTTTGTGGAGACACCTTGACTGCAAAAGAGTTCCTTCTGTTAAATCAAGACTAACAATTTTGAACTTCTTCTGAACTAAGTTAACCATCAGAGAAACTATTCTCTAATGACTACAACTGTTGAGATGTCGATTGAAAATGAGGCTGAACTCATGTTCCCTTCCCACCTCAGGTCTAAGGCTGATGGGCATAGGAAGAAACCAGTACATTGACTTGATGAACCAGTGCAGGTCCTCCAAAGTAAGAACGACATTTGTCAACAACTTGCCTTCTGTTTCCTGTACCGTATTTCATCACTGCCTCTAGACACAAGGATTATACAGAAGTTCAACAATAAACCAAATTATTTACTTGAATGAACTCATGAGACGTGTAGTAAAAGGACACATTTTATATGTATATATTTTCCATAAAATCTTTCATACCCATTATAGAATTTGAACTTTGTTGTAGAAAGCACTAGAAATATAAAATGTTTGCCCTCAAACTAGTTATATACATATATTATAATATTTTAATTTCCCCATGACCTCGCCCACACCACCTGCCCTTCGTTTTTTCCCATCAGAAATTCTTCCGTAGGAAATCGGCTCGAGACCTGCTTCCCTCCAAGCCTGTGGAGATCTCTGTGGAGCCCTGGTGGGTGGCGCAGACAGGATACATCACCGAGGACGACATCAGGGTACTGTCACAGTCCTAGTCCACTCTGACCAGCCCAGAGCACACAGCACTGTTTGGAGATGTACAAAGATGCTTCCTGGTGTGATAGACACGTACCAAGGGCCTTCTGTGATTGGCTCTGCTTCTTGAAGACGAAGCGGCTTACCAGCATGCTTGTGTTGTTTTCAAGCTCCGCAAGCTAATTTTGAAAAATATAAATACATTTTAAAAGAATTGGTACAAACCTTAAAGTAAATTGATAAAGTTGCACAATTGCAACACTGAGAAATTGAGCATACATCTTGTACTTGTTGTTGCTTTTTGTCTATTAAACGTCTATCTGCCACCACTACGACTATCCAAACTGGTCAGATTTCGACCCTGCTTCTTTCTGATTGATTTCACGTGGTGCTTTTCTTCCCTCCACTGTCCATCTGCCACACACACACAAACACACTTAAAATGCCAGCAGCTGTGTGTGTTGTGTTTGATTACAGATCTGTTCCACGGCAGAAAGAAAGGCCATCGATAAGATGATAGATTCTGGACCTCAGCT
The DNA here is from genome assembly GCF_038355195.1 of Osmerus mordax. Classification (NCBI taxonomy): domain Eukaryota; kingdom Metazoa; phylum Chordata; class Actinopteri; order Osmeriformes; family Osmeridae; genus Osmerus; species Osmerus mordax. Next base: position 12,331,425 of record NC_090067.1, read on the forward strand.
GGCCGGATCAATGGAGTACAACGTAGTTCTTAGTAAGTGCTTTCTCCTCCACCCAACTCTCCTTCTTGCAAAAAAATGCATTAGTGTATTTATCTGTATCTGCCTGGCTGTACTGTTAAACTGAGTTTTATTGAAGAACAATTTTCAGTGAATAGCTGTCTCTCTGGCATTACATTTACTGGCACTGCAGCTGTGCTTGGGGTTTATGAGATTGAGACTTGCGGGCCATATCAGGCCACAGGCTGCAATCACTAATAAAAGTAGTTTTAGAGAAGGGAAGGTTGCTTCTTTCCATTAAAATGAAACATTGCTTTTTTGTGGGAATTTTAGAAGTTTAAAAGATACAGTAGGTAGTTGTTTAATCCATTGTACTGGGCGTTCAAACTTTCATTTGGACGTTGTTGCTCTGTTGTGAAATGAAATTAAGCTAGGTACATTACAAACGGAACACTTTTTCTTTTGTTAATTACCATTTGAATGACAGTTCAAAACATCCAAAGTGTGACTCTCCTGTGTTCTTCAGGTCTATACAACAGAGGCTACATCTACTTAGATGTGCCCATATCTGATGACAGCTGCATCTCAGGTGTGTGTGTATATACGACCTATCTTGTTTTCTATCAATGTCCCGCCAAGAGTTCTAGATAGAAAAGCAATCAGTCTTTATTTCACGGTGGAGTCCAGGGCTCCGATGGATGAGGATTATGGGTAAATGAGTGCCTAATGATTGTCAATGAGGTAATGGCATCATTACAGATCCATTTGGCTGTGAACAGGGTAAAGAAAATGTGGATGCCATTTAGATCCCTAAGGTGGCTTCCGTTTTCGCACTATTTACTGTGTTGTAGATTTAAGTGTAAAAGGATAAGTGTTGTTTTTGTAACTATTCAGCTACACAAATTTTTTAAAGAAATGTTTGCAATTTTAGAAAAGGTCAAAAATATAAACGTTTACTTACATACTTATTCAGTGCTTTACTTCAGTCATTTGTACACGTTTCAAGGATAAGTGAAGCAAATGAGATGCATCTGACCACAATTTGTCACAACAAGAGTCTGAATGCTTATGTAAATGAGATCAGTTTTTGAGTTTCCATAAATTTGCAAACATTCCTAAAAACATGTTTTCACTTTAACTATAAGTAAGTGTAGATGAATGGGGGGGAAATGGCAATTTGATCCAATTACAAAAAAATCGCAAACAACATTTTGGGCAAAAGTTAAGGGCTCCAAATCCATTCTGACACCATTGAAAAATTTCTTGATATTTATTTATTTTGTACCTACATTTGTCTGCCTGTTCCCATTGCCTAACCCCTCCATACTTATGTCATCTACTATTTCAGTGCCCCCTCTTGAAGGGTTTGTGATGAACAGAGTTCAGGGCGATTATTTTGAGACTCTCCTCTACAAAATATTTGTCTCCATTGACGAGCAGACAAACGTATCAGAGGTGGGTTGGGTTTTGCACAACACGCTTGATTTCGGTCCAGTACCTGTAAACAATCATTCGTATTATCGTTTACTTTTGAGACAAAGAGAAGTGATGTCACAACGGTCTCGCCAGCTTCTTTTGACCTTCTCTTGTTTGTCTTTCACCCCTCTCTTTCTCTCCCTGTCTCTCTTTCTCTCTGTCTGGCTCTCTCTCTCTGTCTCTCTCTCTCTCTCTCCTTCCCACTATCCCTCTTTCTCCATGCAGCTTGCAAACGTGCTGGAGATCGACTTGGGTCTAGTGAAGGTGGGTTCTCCTTGCAGGGTGTGGTAAGAGGGTATCCGGGCAGAACCCTGTTTGAAGTTGCGATATTTGGTGACACTATTTGAATCTGTGGCGAATCTGACTCTTAAATTGATGCCAACAAAACAGTGAGGCAATTTGAAAGGGTTCCACTGCCATCTAAAGAGGTTCTAGAACAGAACTCGCAGTAGGTTTTATGGGGCAGTTTGCTATTGCACACAGAGTGAAAGTGAGTTTCTGTATAAATTGCTGTCTTATCACGTAAGACAAAACGGATGACAAACAGATGTCGTGGCCATTCTATCATGTACAAAGGAATATACATGTATGAGAAACACACACGGAGCACTCAAAGCAATACATGGGTGCCACGGCCAGTGGCGGTTCTACACGGGGGCCTACAGGGGCTGGTGCCCCTGTAAAAATGTCCCTGGCCCCCCCTGTGGCCCCCCTGAGCTGACTGAATAAGAAAATGAAATAAATTGATCAAGTTATTACGATTTTATGCGCTAGTGCCAAAAGCGGAACTAATGTGCCCCTCTGATCAAACACTGGTCTCCCCGTTGGCCCCCCAATTAGTCTAAAACCTCCACTGGCCACGGCTTCACATCCTGACTACAAGCCCACGTTTGAGTCAAATCCCATCTCCGACCTAGTTTTGCCACAGTTCCTTTCACTGTGCTGCGAGACCACCTCAGGGGAAATGGACTCAGCAGTGAGAGGTTGAGACACACTCTCCTCCTTGAATGTCACTTCCTGTTTATTTAAGTGCTGTACTTCAGGGATATTTGTTGAAATGTTCTTTTAGTCTTTAATAGTAACGTTGAGATGAGATGTGACACAGCGGGGGTAGTACCTTGAACTTGAATTGTTTGGGTGTCAGAAATGTTCCTGAACGCTTTTTCAAAACGATCCGTGCAAAGCAGGAATGTTCTAAGACCATTTAGTCCTGCTATGACGAGTAAACTACCACTCAAAATGTCCCTTTCTCTTTTCTCAAACTCTGAAAAATATTGAGTTTAAATTGGATTAGCATTTGTATAACGGGCATTGTGAATGAAAGGTTCATTCACCTTCATGAATACAGTGCAACGATACAAGGGACTCCAAGTCTATTAAAACCGCTAATAGACTTTGATAATGCTTTGTCCAGTTACAAGTGACATTTAGCAAGTTTTGACTGGGCTTGACTGGATGTTCCGTTAATGTGATTTCTACTCTGTTCCATCAGAATGCAGTGTCCATGTACTGTCGACTGGGCTTTGCCCTGAAGAAGGGTCATGCGTTCAGTTCGGACCTGCTCCACCCCACCTGGAAAAGTGCCCCCTCCGTCAACAGACTAAAGTAGGCATTTTGACCATATGCTGTTATTTCATCTCCGTCTTAACGTTTTTCCACCTTACTTTTGTTGATTTGCTTGTGATTGCCTACATACTTCCGTCTGACGATGAAGTATTTACACCTGTTGAATTCAGAAGAAGGTGGAACCAAGAGACAAAAAAATGTACAACAATCAGAATGTCTTATAATTTCAAGCGGAGAGAGACACTCTAACCAAGTCTCTGAGGTACAGCTCAGTCTGTTGCACGATGTTAGCAGAGGTGGTTGAAGGACATTGTGCAGGTTCAGGTATTTCAGGGCGGTCTTGACTTTGTTGCGATAGACAAATTTTGTTTTCCTCAAGCGGTTTCCAACCGTCAGGCCATATCTACCTTTTACCCCTTAAGAGATGGGCTTGGTTTATTTGCACAGTGACGAGAGCAAAGCTTAAGACATTTCCACAGCAATTTGAGCTTTTTTCTTTTTTTACTCAAAGCATATCTGCCAATAATAATAATAATCACATGCATTTTTTGTTCGTTTATCTGTCCATTCATCCATCCTTTCTCAAGGCTCGTTCTTCCATCCATCCTTTCTCAAGGCTCGTTCTTGCGTTCAGACACTAAGCATTTACGTGTACTTCATCCCATCCAAGAAAAAAAAAAAACAATTGAGTGCATCAAATATTTTCACTTATGTACTTGGAGGCAAAATGCACCATTATCACCGCAGTCAGTTCTCAGACACCTGCAGTTACCCCACACATCCCACTCAAACTGTCTAACACCAGCCATTTTCACAGATATATATATATATATTTCAGTCCTTCCTGTCTAGTCAGCCAAGAACTTCAACCTCTAGTTGCGTTACATTCTTGATGTGTTATCAGACATGTCTAGAACAGATTGGTTGCATCTGAAAGAGGACTTCCACGCAGACAGACTGAACACCATGCTGTGTTGTGTGGGTGTCGTAGGACAACCATGGACCCCCAGAAAATGCTGCTGTCGTGGGAGCAGGGCAGCCCGGTCATGGAGGGTGGGTCCTCGGCCACAGACACGGATACAACCAGCCTGGAGGACCAAGGTACCCCCGCCCCACCCTGGTGTTTAAATACAACACCTACTTTACAGCAAGTTGAACATGGCCAAGATAGTGAAATATTAACAGTTAAATGTATTATTGTTGTGTTGATAATATCTTAAATGTTATAACAGTCACTGTATATGATTATACTAGTAATGGGTTACTGCAGTGACATACATGGATATAAATGTGTGCGTGTGAGCATGTGCGAACCCTATTTTTGTCACTCTTTAGCGTACACTGTAATCCCAGGCACATGCTGCCTAATGGAACCCCATGGGTAGCCCTGAGGGCCAGCCCAGAGGCATTATGGGACATGTAGTTTTCTCTCTGCCACAGACACAGCCAGCGTGGGCAGCCTAAGCGCCCCGGCTCCGCCCACCAAGAGAATCGCCTTCCTGTTCGACTCCACCCTCACCGCCTTCCTCATGATGGGCAACCTGTCGCCTGTGAGTGTCTGCAGGGAGAAGTGTGTGTGTGTGTACTGGTTTCTTTGCTGGTAGTCCTGTTACTATAATTAGATCCATTATATGCTTTGGGTACAACCTCTCTGTAATACCCCCCTCCCCGTGTTTGTGTTTCTCAGAACCTAAAGAGCCATGCGGTGACCATGTTCGAGGTGGGGAAGCTGTCAGACGAGACCCTGGACAGTTTCCTGGCCGAGCTGGAGAAGGTGTGTCCTTATGAACCCTTATGAAGCACTGTGAACCCTTATGTAGCTCTGCGAAGGAAAGCATGCTGTGTGGATGTTGGATGTCACTTTGCCAGAGGCAGCAGACCAAGATGCAACCAACACACACAGTTTGACCAGGAAGCCCTCTCTCTCCCGGTCAGGTGGAGAGCACAGCAGAGGGGGAGGCCCAGAGATACTTCGACCACGCGCTGACACTCAGGAACACCATCCTCTTCCTGCGATACAACAAGGAGCTCACCTTCGACCAGGGGCCTGACCTGCCCAACATCGGTAACCTATCCCGGCCTCTGCCCTCACTCACACCCCCTGGTACCAGACTGGATGTTGATTTTGGACAGCCTGTAATGTGATGCAATAAAGTCCAAACTTTATTTAAAAAAGTGAGAGACAGAAAATGTGAGGGAGAGAGGGGAGGTCATGCAGGGAATGACCCGGGTTGGATTTGAATAACTAGTGGGAAGTAGACACTTCCCAGAATCGTTCACCACTTCCACGCTGAAATCACAGCGTTGGGCCTTTAGCTCCTCAGGGTCCTAACCTCCCCCCCTGTTACAACCCTCTCCCTTGTTGTTTGTGGAAATGAAACATCTGAATGTCATGTTTCCCTTCTCCAGGCCTTCCCCTGGACCTGCTTCGCTGTGAAAGTCTACTGGGTCTGGATCCGGCTACCTGCAGCCGAGTCCTCAACAAGAACTACAAACTGCTGGTCTCCATGGCACCGCTCAGCAACGAAATCCGGCCAATCAGCAGCTGCACGCCCCAGGTAAACCCACGTCACCCCACCTCCCCGTCACGCACACCTGTCTAACGAGTGTGTGTGTGTGGCTGTGTGTTGGGTTGCTTTGTGCGCCTATCCCTTTACAATTTATGTGTGTGTGTGTGTGTGCGGGTGTATGAGTGTTTACTTGCTTCGTGTCTGAGTTGTGTGCATGTGCGCTGCGTGAACGCACAGTCTGAGATACCCCCTCCTCCTCCACACACCCGAGCCTCCACAGGCTCCCCCAGCACCTGGCCAGCCTCCAAGCCCCTCCCTTCAGGAGGCAGCCTTTGAAGGGAAAGAAAGAGAGAGATTCAGGAACCTGGAAAAAACCAAAACAAAACGATTCTCTCTCTTCTTCTCTCCGGTGTTCCCTCGCTGCGCCTCCTGGTCCTGTTGTTTGTGTTTTGGTTTGTTTTTCATCTAATGCAAACTAACATACTGGAGCCAACAGCCCCTCCCTCTGGGGTCAACAAAACATTCATTCCACAGACCTGAGGTGTGTGTGTCTGGTGTTTTATTTATCTAACCAATTGGTGTGTGTGTGTGTGTGTGTGTGTGTGTGTGTGTTCCTCCAGCACATCGGCCCAGCCATCCCTGAGGTCGGCTCCATCTGGTTCAAACTCTACCTGTACCATGTGACTGGCCAGGGCCCGCCCTCTCTGCTGCTGTCCAAGGGTTCTCGCCTCCGGAAGCTTCCAGACATCTTCCAGGTTTGTGTTTGATGTCCGCAGTCAAAGATCTATGTCTCTGTATCAAACACACTGTAAGAGATGCTATGTGTGGTACAAGGGATAAATTACAATATTCAGGAGTCAGGTGGCTGAGCGGTGAGGGAAGCGGGCTAGTAATCTGAAGGTTGCTAGTTCGATTCCCCGCCCGTGCCAAATGACGTTGTGTCCTTGGGCAAGGCACTTCACCCTACTTGTGTGTGTGTTTTACACTTTGCAAACACATGGCTCATAGATTTGAGATCTAAGATGGTTTTAAGATATTTGTCCATTTACTTATGTACAGTAAGTGAAAGTTATGCGGTCGGTGTGTTGTAGGTTTACGACAGGCTGCTGATCACTTCCTGGGGTCATGACCCTGGCGTGGTCTCAACCTCCAACGTTTTAGCTATGCTTAATGACGCCCTGACCCACTCTGCTGTCCTCATCCAGGTACGGACACACACACAAATATAGGAGGATTGAATGCAAGTAAGCACTTTTTTGCCAATGTTTACATCTTAATCTCCCTCAATGAATTCCATTTCTCTGTGCGTCTAGGGTCACGGCATACAGGGTCACGGAGACACTATCCACATTCCCTTCCCCTTCGACGAAGACGACCTGAAAGGAGGTACGTTCTCCGTGAGGAAACCACAGGCTGTCATGGTCTATATCAGATGTTTTATGCTAGGGGTGGGGGGAAAAATCGATTCACATTTGAAACACAATTCAGATCGATTAGATTCACAGAAATTTGTGAATCGATCTGAAACGATTCTCTACAAGCGATTCCGTTGAGGCTGTCTGCAGCACAGGGTGCTGGCAGTGCCATGACTCAAGCAAGTGAACAATCCCCAGGAGAGCTAACTTCGCTCCCAGACAGATTTAAGTTAATTACTACTCAGGTGTAAGGCTATTGGTTTAACCAAACAGTAATAACAAACTTGAATACTTAGTGCAAATGCTGATGCCTAGGCGCGCTTGATTTGCGTCTCAGGGCTGGGATGCAGGTCGGCTGCACGCGTGCGTGTCCCATCTGTCGTTCCTTAGTTCATCGACTTCAGCAAGGCTGTCTGGCTTGACACCAACAAAATGTACCATCAGAGTGTATTCGATTTGTATAGACCTTTTTTAGAAGCGCACAAAGGCTTGTTGTCGCACACCGCTTTCCAGCACAAAGGGCTTTACAGATGTCAACTCCAGGGAGAGAGATGTCCAACCCCTTTAAATGCGGCAAGGGAAGAAGAAGAGAAACAAAACAAATGACATGAGAAGTGAAGGGAGATTACTTGGTGACGGGGAACGTATGTCTGAGTAACTGGGTGTCTCGTCTGTGCAGAGTACTCCAGCTCCAACATGTGTGTTCACAAGGCCCTGCTGACTCTGAGGGAGCAGGTGGACCTGGAGCACCAGTGTGGCTACGTCACCATGCTCAACCCCAACAACAGGCACCGTCGGAGGGGCAGCGACGCCAACGACTGCAGGGGTGGGGGACCGCTCACGCACACACACACACGCACACACACACACACACACACAGACACAATAATATACGCATTGAAACACACATTTGCTCATATTGGCATGCTCATGGGTACAGAAAGAGAGAGAGAGACACACACACCCGACAACTGAGGATCAACAAGTCCTAATCAGCTGTCCATTCATGGGGCAAAACTATCGCCACCAATTGTCTCATTAAAAGGGAGAGATCTCAATGTGAATACTTAAAAAAAATAATAAGAAGAATGGAGAATGGCTTGGTCTAATCTCGGCTGTAAACACAGCTACTATTTGTGACTTAACTTTACCCTTCTCTCTCTGTCTCCTCCCCGGGTTCAGGGGACACTCACCTGGGTGGGGGCTTTGAAACCAACGGGAGCACCGAGTCCTTTGAGCTGGTCACAGAGGAGAACGGAGAGGGCAAAGGGAAGGGGTCAGAAGGTAGGTCCTCAGCTTGATGTCTGGGGTCAGGGAGAGTCACATGGTCTGGGGTGATCGCCTCTACCTGAAAGAAGGCTCATCTATGGACTTACTGTGCCTTACGCAGCATTCTCTTCCATGACTGTATGAATTGCCGGTTTTGGAAATGTGTGCTTTGATCCCTCCATCTTTCTCTCTCTCTTTCTCTCATATACACACACACACACACACACACAGGGTCATTCAGCGAGGACGAGTGGGTCCCTCTGGAGTTGTGTTTTGGGATGCCTCTCTTCAGCTCGGAACTCAACCGCAAAGTGTGTCGGAAGATTGCCTCCCACAAGCTCTGCGGCAGAGACAGGTGGCTAAATAACTTCAGACTGGACGCTTTCTGTCTAGGGAAGAAATGGCACAAGCAAAAACAAAAAATGGATTCTGTCTACAAGTTTGATATATTTTTTTTTTATGCCTTTATTTCAGCCTTCAAGAGTTACTTTACTCTAGCCGGAAGCTGTCGCTGAAGGTTCTGAGTTTTGTTCAGTCGTTCCAGGTGAGAGCATTTTTGCACAATGGCACTGACTGCATTTTTCACTTATACTTAGAATAGCTTACTTCCTCACTAAGGCAACATCTAAATACCACTGAATTTATTTTGGGGTATCCTGACTAGTGACGTTGACCTTGTACTGTGTATCCCCCATCCTCCCATTATTCCTTCCCTCCTACGCGCCCCTCCCCCTCTCCCCACCCCCCCCAGGACGGCAGTCAGCCAGCAGCAGACCCAGACAGTGGGGTATCAGGCCCTCTCAGCCAGCCGCCTGCGGAGAGCGGCGTGCCCCTGCCTGCCCTCAACCTGCTCTTCAAGGACGGCACGCTGAGGGAGTGGTCAGGCCGGGCACCGCCCCCTCTACACATCTCGGCCCTGCAGAAGGACCAACCAGCCTAAGCTCTGCCTCCCCACACCTGCACATCAGAAAGGAACTCCTGCCCACACGAACCCCCCCCCCCTCCGCTTCCACGCCTGCCTGTTATACCACACCCGCCACCCTCCTGGCTATGACCGTCACACACCCCTCCGCCAGTCCTGTCCATGCTTTCCCCGAAGGAACAGCCCCTCATCAACACCAATCCCCCTCAAGCCACTACAGTATGTGATTGCTTGTGTTTATATAAAGCCAGTGTGAACTTTGCTGTGGCGTTGCTAGCCCAGTCTGTGATGGTCTGTTCAAGTGGTACTGGTGTAACAACCGAACCTGACAACGTTAAAAAAAAAAACAACCCCCAACTGAAACGAGCAATGTTTTTGGCAGATGTCACACAGTACCACGAAGTGTACGAAATCAGTGGATGTTTTCCGTATTTTGCCTAAATACTCAATTTGTTTGATGTTCTCGACAACAAAAAAGAAACCTTCACACTGACCAGTGTCGATAGACTCTTTTGGGAAACCTGGTTAAAAGATAGGACCAATCCTGTAACTGGACCAGGCCTCTGACTCTCCGCCCCCACACACACACCCATTCAGTGATCTGCTGCATGATTCCTTTGCACAACTATTTAACGAACTGCCTTGTTTACACATTGAAGTTCTAGCAAAGACTTTTTTTCTTTTATTTTCACTTTGTGGTGCCCTACCCTGTGGATAAATATAACGTGTACAGTACGTAACATACCAGCCTGAAGAGAATATACTGCATATGAATATGCAGGCTTACCATTTCTTAATAGAGAACCAGTATGTACCAATATTAGGAGTTTTAATTTTTACAATGTTATGTGCATGGTTTCCGAAGATCTAGTCTGCCAGTAGGTGGTGTTTTGTTCTACAACACAGCAGTGATAGGTTACGGTGTGACCCTGATGAACCTCTGTATAATCACTGCAATCAAACATGTCTCTCTCTGTTTGAGGGAACACCAAAGACCAAATATATATAGTTTTTTTGTGTTTTTTTATTTTTTATTTTTTTTATTTATCTTTTATTTTAATGCCTTATAACGTCATTAGCCCCATATCTTGTATTGGGATGGTTCCTCCTGGGAAGAATATGTACTAAAACACATTCAGGTGTGTTACATTTATCTTTCCCAGCACAATGAAACCAATATCCAAGGGCACACCGTTGCCATCTCTGCAAGCAGGGCAAGTTTTAATCAAGTGCATCTAAAGTAGCAGAATGGTCCCTATCCTGATCCCAGCAATGTGCGGTGCACCGCTAGGGGCTGTCTTGGCCTGGTCCCCCTGCTCTCCAAGGGGTTTGTTCACAACTGTGTTGTGCAAAAAAAAATAATCATTTGATCTAATCTAGACTGCAGAGCCGGGTCAAACGCGCGAGTCGCAAACACCGTCAGACTCCGGGGAGGTGCCCTTGTTTTCGTTTACGTTGTAAACGAAAGCGATGGTGCTCGTCCGAAAAGAGACAGTTCTGAGCTAAATCAAACAGACTTCCAATACACGTCTCCTATAGAGACGCTAGTCCAGAACACCAGACTGAACAAAGTCACAGGAGGTGTCAGTTACTGTCTAGAGTTTTAGCTTGATGCTAGAAGAGTTTCCTGTGATGTCTGTCAGAAATGGTGCTCAGAGAATTCCACTCGTTTCAATGAAGCAGAAGGACTTTTTTTGCCTTTTTTGAGCCCTGTAGTGGTTGTTTATAGTAATAATGAAATAGGAAGAAAAAGGAAAAACCCTAACATGAGGTCCAGTCAAAGCATGATGTGTATGTAGAGATCATTGTATGTATGTATTGTGTGCGTGTGTATATAGTGCAATGTTCACACCTTTACCTACCCCAAAACTCAATACACTCCTACATGCCTGTATCCTCCTTCCTAAACAACAATCCTTCTACCATGAAGGTCTGGCGGATCCATTCAGTGACTCTTCTCACCTTCTACATCAGTGTTAGGGAAAAAAAAAACTGCTAGTTTTATATAACGTTACCTTGCATTGTAGGAAGTTCTTTGTTGTAGCTTATTTGATGGGACTGTGTGAATAATTATAATAATAATTAAGAATCCTGTGATTCAACAGGTTCAAAAACAGGTGACATTCCTTCACCACATCCTCCATCGCCCCATTCCCTGATATTTGTTCAAATGACAACAAAAAATCTAATGTGTAAAAAGTATATGAATATATAAATAAATATGTAATAAGACAAAAATATTCCCTCCCTGCCAGAATGTGTGTGCAGTGGTCGTTTTCATTTCCTGGTCGCTATGGCTGTGAAGTGTGGAATGCTTTTGCCTCGCAACCAGTAATACACTGGTTTTGGGCGGTTATATTTCCTTGTCTTGGGCTCTTGAAAACTAACCTGACCCTCCTGGTTTGTAACCGATATCCCACCTGGGAAGTCATCCTTGGAAACTTGGCAGGTCGATTGGATGAACCATCTGTCAATCATTGTTTATTGAGGGCTAGCTTCAACCATGCCCGTTGCTACCAGTAGTTCTTCATAGGACGTTGTTCGGTTCGAACCACTGTGGTTTGGGCACAAATGAATCACTTCAAGCTTGGTAAGATGGATTTCTTGTGTGCGTCATGTAGATAAAGAGTAGAGACTCAAGTGCTAGGAGCTTATCATTGTCTATTCTTTTGCACAAATTGTGCATACAAACACACCTCCTTTCCTTAATTAAAAAAAGAAGAAATTGCTGGTATTTTGCTCCATCTCCTGTTTTTTTCAACCAACCAGGAACTTTTAAATGTATGGAGTGAAGCATTAACTCCTGGTAGAAGAGTGAAGAATTGTGATTGCAGGGTCGGGATGCCCCCAGCTGTGCCTCCATCAGGCACATGTAGCCAGCCTAATTGACTACATTCTTCTGTTCCCGCAATTTCCCAGCGCTGCAAATTATACAGTATCACCAGGGGCCACTGAGGGCACAAACTGGGTCAGTCCATTTGAGGATGCTGGGGCCTGACAATCATAGGCACAGGCAGGGGCTGGGTGTCAATACCCTGTCAATTTATCTTAAGTAACTAGGACATCTGAAATAACTTAATAAATGACTGACGCAAACTTCCTAATGAAATGACGCATTGATGTAGATGATTTAAGGACAATAGGCAAGAAAAAGGAAGATTCAAATGAACTGTTTTTGTGTCAACCATCTCCCCCCCCCCCCCCCCAAAAAAAAAAATTCTACCTTTTTAAACAAACAAAAAAACAAAATAGAATGTCAATCTGACGACAGCTATCAAAATATGTGACCTCTTGTGCCAAGACACAGACCGCAGTTTTGAAGAAAGCTTTGAAACTTTTTTTCGAAAATATTTTGAAACCTTTCAAAACTGTCTCAACTTTCTTCCCCAAAAATATTTTCTACCTTTCGAAAACTTAAAAAAATATATATATTTCCGGACAGGGCTGTGTTGGGCCTTGCCACGAAATGCACCCCCTGCTAACTTTTACTAGGAAAGTGCCAGAAGCCTGAAACCTACTGTGGTTACTCATACTAGTCGCCTCAAAATACAGTAAGAAGAATATTTTTTTCAAATATATATTTTCAACCTGACGACAGCTATCAAAATATGTGACCTCTCGTTCCCAGGTCGTCCAGTTGTTGACCATACGGGTGATTGTCTTGAGATGGTTTGTTTGGTGTGTCAGACAAGGAGGTCACATGGAAAGATGCCCCCACAATGGAGGACTGTGGAACTTAAGGAAATTGGGCGACAAATTGATAGTGACAGAGTATGACACGACATATCTCAGTTTGTCATCTTGACTTTGTTAGATGGAGGAGTGGTGGCTGTGAAAGTTTCTGTCTGACCAATGTTCCAGTGGAATACGAATACGAAAGCAACAGGAAGTCAATGTCTGCATCCGAGAATGTGTGAATCAAAGATAAACTGCATCCAATCATAAACCAACCTGATAGCCATGATGCAATCGCGGGTTTGATTGGTTTCGGTTTATCTCTGATGTTTGAATCCTTGTAGCAGAGAGCTGTCGCCTCAGCCTGCTATATCATAAACCTCTGTACAACAAACTTACCTGAACTTATTCAGACATATTCCAATGTTCATACAAAATTGTAGTTTTAGTATGTCAATCTACCATTCTTTCTCTGTGCTAATGGTTATTCAAATTACTCCACATTTGTATTTCTTTGTATCCTCTCCATGGGCACAATTCTCTCAATATATCTCAATATATACTGCATGCATGGAATTCAGTACTGTGCAGATCCATTAGAACACCCTATGACCATTTTGTATAATAGCGTTTTGTGTTTTAACTAGGTTGGAATTACATTTTCACAGCAGCCTACGACAGTCAAAAATACAGCGTTTGCGCAAAACGCTTCCTCGCCTAGAAATGTATGTGATGTAGCGTTGACTTTACATAGATTTTCATGACTGATTGACATGACATCTGATTGTGCCATGCTGAAATTGCACACTTCCACTTTAAATGGGAACCAATTGTAAGAGCAGCTGTAGCTGTGCCAAGCGCGAGATCTGCAGTCGTGTTCGCGCACGCAGTTCACTGTCCGGATCTTGCTGCAGACTACAGTTCGGAAGTAATATTTGGACCAGTTCATCGTTTTCAACCAAGGGTAACACATGTCCTGCCTTCTTTTACATATTGAGTAGCAGGAAACGTTTTAACTTTCGCGTGAGGAATCAAGTGAGGCTTGAGAACCAAGCTACACCTGGATGAAGATACGACTTTGTGAAATAAAAGCCTAATTTTCCCTTCATCAGCGTGGGAAACAGATCCACTTGGAAATTTAAGATACTGTGCGTATTTCGAGAGACCTGCAGCTCTCGATGGATTCGAGCCTATTGGCAAGGTTTTAGTGACTTTTGTGCGGTCGTGCCTACGGTTTGGCAGATGGCAGCGTTCTCCCAGTGGTAACAGGTGGAGCCGTGTCCTCCACCAGCATCTATCACGTTTCAAAGCAGAAGTGGCATGGGAAATCAAGTGGACAAGCTGTCACATTTAAGTTATGCAGAAGTTCCGACAGTGGACCCAAACGGGTTGGACACCGAAGAAGGTCCACGGATCGGAGTGTCATACATTTTTTCGAATGATGACGATGAATTGGAGGAAAATGTCGAAGGAACAGGAGACCAAAATCAGGAAGAGAAACACTACGACAAGTACAACGAGGTCGAGTGTGCCGTTTACAATCGAGACGAATGCATTTATGATAAAAGCATCAAGAGTTCAGACCTCGAAACACACTCTCCAGAGAATGTACTCAACATATGCAAAGCAGGTGACTTGGTGGAGTTTGTGGCAACCGGTCAGTACCCACACTGGGCTGTTTATGTAGGAGACTTACAGGTCGTGCACTTGCACCGCGCTGAAGTCAAGAACAGCTTTTTGATAGATGCTAGCCAAGGCAGAAGATGCAGGATTGTTAACGAACTGTACAAGTTCAAACCCTTTGGTCCTGATATGGTTGTGCAGAACGCGATGGAACAGGTTGGTTCAAAGGAACGAGAGCTGAGTTGGAGAAATTCGGAGTGCTTCGCCGCATGGTGTCGATTCGGTAAGCGCGAGTTCAAAATGGGCGGAGAAATACGAATAGGAAAACAACCATACAGGTTGAAAATATTCATGTCAGACAAACAGACACACGTGCTCGAATTTCAGAGTCTGGAGGACTTGATTATGGAGAAGAGGAGAAACGACCAGGTCGGCAGGACGTCTGTGATCCAGGAGCTTGCCAATCATTTGAAAAGTGTTGTGGAGATCAAAAATGATACTGCTCCCAGTGAAACATTTCAGAACCCGCTGTGAAGTTGATGATTTGATGACTTTGAAATCGTGGCTGTGCAGGGTATCTCTTTGTGATTTTTATACAAAAATGTTTATGGCCAAATTTCAAGGTGCATTTAATGCAAGCAAGCCTTAAGTGCTAGGTGATTGAAATGAATCATGTGTCATAATAGTCTTGACTAAATATTTTTAATGCACTGGACCAAGTTACTTTAGCCTTAAAGGTTCAACCGTTAGAAATCCATGCTGCTGTTGCATTAACCTTTGAATAAAAATGCCTTTTAAGTTGATATCTTACTAGCCAACAATAGCCATCATCCCATGACAGTACAAATACAAATTCAATTTTACTAGTCCATCTGTTAGTACAAAATATCTCTTAAGATAGCTGTTGAAAATAGGAATTGAGCCTTTTAAAGTCATATCAGTATATGAAATAATTTTGTGATGTCGGACGAGGTTAATGAAATTGACTGTACCAACTGTTCAAATCAAGTAAATTACGTCTCATATTTGAATTTCTGTTCCTATACCATCTCACCACCTTAAGAGGCTGGAAGCCTGCCTTCCTGCTTGTTACCTGGTCATCTCGTCTCTCCTCCCAGAACCACTCCATGTCCTCTTGTGAGATGCACATTGTGTTTCACTGTCAAATTCAAGGGCTTGAATTATTAACATTGAGTTCTCGGCTTGGCCGACTCTTTTACCTTTCGTGTTCATTATTCCCTCTATAGCTCTACAACTGGAGATGGGTAGGCAGTTAGTTGTATGTGTGGCCTTGGTTCACTCATTCACTCTCTCTGGCTTCCTCACTGGCTACAATTTAATCAATTCATAGTTTCAAGCAACATTTTTTCATACATTAAATTTACTGTGCCAAGCTTGTCGAGGCCATCGACATTGGATTAAGTGAAGCAATGTTTTGTATGAGTCCTGCCTCTATAGTTGCTATGCCTTCGTAGACCAGTCTTCACAGTTAACTTCCCCATCCCTACCCTCTTTTTTATTTGATCTAGAAGAGGACAATGGGGAAAGTTTCGGAGATTGGACTGTGTGTGTGTGTGTGTGTGTGTGTGCGTGTGTGTACGAACACTTTCTTTTGGTGTATTTATTAAGAATTTGTGTGTGAAAACTTATGCTCTGTGTGTGTGTATGTGTCTCACGCACCCTAGCACCGGGTCATCAGGCTCTCTCTTAATTGGTAGGAGCATATGGCATCAGAAAAAGTCGCATGTGATGTTACTGCTCTCAAGGATCCAAAATGGAGAATGCAGAAAACGAAAGGATTTCTTTTCCCTCTCTCTCAGCAAGGCCATGTAACGGTCAGCACAGCAGCTCTTCCAGTTCTCTTCAGACACCGAGCTCTATGTCCACCCGCTATCTGGCTCAGTTAGAAACCACAATCATCAGATATTAACTCCTCCTCTCCTTCTCAAATGGTTGGAAATTAAAGCGCGGAGTCAATCAATATTCCAGAGCAGACCCAATTGTACGCAATTGTCTATTCTTGCCTACAGGTATATGCGTGTGTTTCTCAGCCATGGGATGCAGATGGAGTAAGATGGCTCTATTACGAGAGAGCAGGTTGTTGCCAAATGATAAACTCCTTGAGAGTGGGTTGAAGGATGACATATGGTGCAGAAACTGCAGGTTAACCACACGCGCACACAGTCAATTTTCAGAAACAAGTATTTGTCCAAGACTAGTGGAGCTGCAATTTAGAGCGTAATCACAAGGTTCACCTATGAGAAAACCTGCAGCGCTGTGCTCTGGTGATTAACAGCCAATCAAACGTTAACTAGACTAAAATATCTCTCAAAATACACCAAAAAAAAACAAAAGAACTCTAGGAACTGTCACCTAGAGACCCACGAAAAGTGAATCACCCTTGCAAACAGACACAAAGCCTGCCAGGCCTGTCTTTTAAAGTCACCGAAAACAAAGAGCGCACTGTCACCACGCGAGTGTTTTATGATTCAACCTCAATCTCCTCTTCCCAGAGACCACACTGGGCAAACAGACGGTGGCGGGGAGGAAAGGCAGTGATTGCACCTGACATGCAGAGGGTGAGTAATGGTCGCTCACAATGGCAACTCAGCCCCTCTTTTGTGCGTCATTTCAGGTAGAAGGGTGACAGTGGCTCTCTAGTGAGGGGAGGCAGCGACAAGTATGATGTTATATTTAGGGATATTTGGTCTACTGTCAAAGTTAGATGCTGTGTTTTCCAATTATAAGTTGTTGGACTATTAACCAGCTAGATTGGAGGACGCAAGCGTTGATTTCGACATGTCAGCCCTACAATTTCTTCCTATTGCTCTGTTGCAAGATGCACCTGTTTGTGCATCTGCATGTCCGGGCAGTGTTCCATTGGACTGGCTTTGTGTTGTGCTTAATCAAGTCCAGCAGCATTGGAGTTTTCAATGTGAACCCAAACTTTATCAACTTGTGTTGTTCTCATTTGCATATTTTATGAGGACACCAAACTTTTCTTTCATCAATCCAATTAGTGTCGCTTACCCAAACACCTGGAGGGTTATTTCATTTAATTTTGTGGTAATATGCCTTATTGCTTAAAGCGTTTTTGTTTTTGTTTTTTGATAGAAAATAATGATGTCCTGTTAATACCTGTGCACAACTCTCCTGTTTGTTTATTTTTTTCTGGTCACAATGTTCCCTTCCGGTGTACTCTCAAGGCCAGAGGACTAAAAACTCCTTAATTCTGTGAAACCATGTGTAAAATTATGCAAATATTCCAGAAGATTAGTTGGTTGTTTTGTATTTAACATCTGCACTTATCACGGATAAGCTATAGCCTACAATGTGAGTCGAAAGAGAATTAGCATTGCGTGCTGCTTGAATCAGCTTAAAGTCATCAACACGGTTGTGCTGTGCTCCATGAAGGTTAAAGGGGATGTAATAAAGACAGTAGATTGAGTGTGCAGGTAAGGCTCATGTAAAACGTCCGTATGTATCATGGGTACACTTTTTTTATTAAATAAACATGCGGTTTATATCTCTGAGCTTCTCAGAAGCAGCTTATAGATGTTGGGAAATTATAGTATGTAAGCACAAAGGCAGTAGGCCTATTTGTAATGTTCGATTTGCATTCCTAGTTCCTCGTACTGTAAAGACTTCCTGTTACTTGCCAAACACGGAAAACAGCCGTCATGAAACAGAGTGGATAATTGCTTGTTTTTAAAGCGTGATGTTCTAAGCACCATCAGGTCACACCACACTTATTGCCAATCTGCATATTAGGTACGACTGCAGGGGAAAGTGAAACGTGTCAAAGCGTTTTATTCGTTATCCAGAATTTCTTTAAATGATTTGTAAAACATAGGTTTCTTTCTCCCAGACATGATTTTCATGTTTGAGGGTCCTTTTGAAATCGGTGTTTCACCAGTTGTCTACAACAGAACCCATTTATTTTTCTTGCCATTTCTGTTATTGAATATTGGGGATGTTAAGTGGGAGGTGTGCGATTGCCAATACAAGATTTGCATGACTCTTCAATTGTGTCCTCCCACACTATCTTGTCTAGGTCCTTAAGTCCAATTATTCATAATTTTTCCAACTGCTATCAAGGAAAATACATTTGGTCTAAATACTTAGGGATGTATCCGTGACATGCTTGTATTTGCAGAGCCTTTTCTCTTCTCTTACCAAACTCTTCCGCTGTTTGGCTCAGACCCCTTGATTGAATATGAACGACATATGATTTACATAGGCTTTGAGGGTGTCTTTTGCCAATGCACTGTTGCATAGGAGCATACTGGTCATGTAATTTTGATGGTGTCTAGTAGTTAATCTCGTGACAGCCGACAGCCGTGCTCAGACTCGTAACTGGCACATGCCATCTGTCTGGTGATCAGGGAACCAGGGAGTTGCGAACTGTATCTGTGTCACTGTTCTCACCAAGGCTTTGGAAAAATAGGAGAGGAAGTCACCTCCAACTCATAAATTAGGTTCCTATCTCTCCATTCGTGTTAAAGTGGTTTTATGGGCGGAAGAGTAAGGTGATTAGAGATCCGTGATTTAACTTCAAACCGGAAGTAGATTTGAACGTGATCCCTGCGAAGGCCCTACAGTGTCTCTCTGTTTAATCTGTAGAATTATAACGGGCACTTGGCAGGGCTGCGCCTTTTGTGCCTGTCAGTTGTCAAGAGTTCGGCCACTCTACGTTCACCTCTCTGGGATTGAGTTTGGAGCCTTTGGCTCCTGACTGTGTACTCTACTGTGCACAAAATACATGTCAGAACGATCCCCCATTCTAATGACTGAATGGATGAGTGATATCGCTGATAGGCACACAGTGAAGTGAGTCACATGCTGAGGTATATGGCAGAAACTGTCCCAGAAAAGTAAAATGTTGGGTTTAATTATTTTTAAGCGTTTTTTTATTACCTAAACCCCTACACACGTGCACACGAAACACATGAAAGCCACAACATTAATTGCTTCACAAACTGCTTCTGACAGAACGGTAATGTTTCACTTCATGTTCGCTTTTGTCTTCTTTTGAACATCCAAAGTCGACATTTGAAACATGAAGGGCGGCTTGATCTTGTTTATCTATTCTTGAAAGCAAAAAGCCCATTTGATTACAGGGATGAAAGCTATCATTAAGAAACATGGGAGAAGCATGCGTATGATGACGCACTCACCAAATTCAAGATGTGTCTCTCGGTGCTTTTAAAAGGTATCTTGAATCTCGTAATAACTTCAAAGAAACCAAGAGCAGGACGTTGGAGATGGACAATGGTTGGAGATGGTCATTTGTCAACCATTGTCCCATCTCCAAAAGTATGATCGGAAACAAGGTTTTTTTCCGTCTGTATACACGCTTTTCTTTAAGTCATCTCAATAGCTGTTTGAACAGTTGACAAAAAGTTCGCACAACGAATAATGTTATTCAGCCCTTGTTTGCCGCTTTCAAAGCACTTTGATTTCTGCGTTCCATCATATTTCTATGGATCCATCCTCCGACAGTGAGCTAACACCGCACGAGGTATATTTTGATCACTCTTACCCAGAGTGCGAGCATGCTGGGTCAATCAAAGCAGTGGAAATTCCAGTGCTTCAAGAGGCCTGATTGCAATGTCAGGAGGTTGTAATAACACGGGGAGCGAGGACAAAGGAGAGTCACTGCGTGGGGAGAGCAACAGCTGAGTGCCTTATTCTAACTTGATTAACACAGGGTGTTTTTTTATTAGATCAAGCCGAGAATAATATCACATAGAGAACAAAAGAGCGGGAAGGTGAAGTTTAGTGTTGTTGTCCAACCGCCAGAAGAACGGTACCCCTGTTGGTTTGAATTTAACCGAGCCTATTTTCATCACAGTTGGTAATTCATGTTATTGTTGACCAGGGGGCCTGAGTTTTGAACTGTATATTTATGATCTTAGAATATAATTTGTGTTTTTACTGGAGGGGCATAATCTACCGTAGTCAAACAGGGCTGTAGGCTAAAGTTCCCTCAACTCCGTTCTCTTAGCTCGGTGGTAAAATACACGGCTGTTTTGTATTGACTTATATGTATTGACGTATAAATGTTTCTTGTTAGTAGACATTTAGGGAAAGGGGGGTCAAAGTCAGACCAGGTAATTCAGATAACATGCAGTTTATTCTCGTGGCTTCCCTATCACTGCTAGCAAATGTACATTAGATCACCGTTGAGTCACCTGAGCGTTCTGACGTTACCTCCCCATGTAGGCCCATTACCTTGAGTCTCTGTGCAGTCTAAAGGTTCAACCAAGGTCTACGGGAGGCTCAATGTGAAATGTGGAGCTATAAGGCCAGCTATAAATGCGAGTTTCTCATCTTTTGGTCTGTGACTCACGACTGATGGAATATAAGGCTGAGTATTTGAACTCTCCTTCCTCGCTCCTCTCCTTCCCTCCCCTCTTTCCACTTCACGTAATGGTTCCCGTCTGCCACGGTGCGAAGCACCTGATGTTCGTAGCGGGTAAAAGTCATCTGTCAAGAAAAAGAGACTGCTGCCAGGCTCGCTGGAATGTAATTGGTAGGATGACTGCGTTCTGGGGGGTGCTGGAAAAATATCGCTCTGCACTTGGGAGTCGGGAGAACAGTGCGAGTTAAGAACTGTTGGTTGCCGCCGCGCCTCTGATGGGGGGCGAGGGCTGGCGGGTGGGGAGCACTCACGCTGGGCGCGAGACACATGAAAGAGGCGTGCAGCTACGCTTAGGCACGATAACAATCAAACAAGGTTGAGAGCTTCCTCTTCTCTCTCTGCACGACAATGCCGGGACGCATCACATATTCATAGACATACGGTTGGAAAATAGATATTGAGATAGGACATGAACACACGTGTATGCACGCCTGCGTGCACGCATAATAAATGATAACAAGGTAGCCCAGGCCTACTTGAGAAGGAAAAAAGCAGGCTAGGCTATTGTTAAATAGGCAATTTCTCCAATAGGCCTAGTTATTACCGCAAGTGTGTCATGGTTGCTAACACACTGGTAAACTCAATACACCCATGTTTGCATTGTCTGTGGAAACAATGTAAATCATGTTAAACTAAATTGATTATATTCTCTAAGATCTAAGAATCATTTATATAAATGCAACCCAAAAGTACTACAGTAAAAGAATAGGCTTTAGAGGCCTACTCTTGGACTAAACCACAAGGCCTATAACATCACCATGCCACAAATCCTAAACCTCACCTGTTTTAGCGACAATATCGGAAAACCTGACCCAAGATGAAAACCTTGTTGCAGCTTTTTTTAAGGACCACCTCTGAGTGTCCTTTTTCATCCTGTGGAGAACCACTCCTCATTCCCCAGACCCCTGTACCAGAGCTGCCAACAACCCCATGAATCATATCTCCCTCAATTACAGCGAGCAAAATCACTGCCTCGCAGCGGGGTGGCTCGCTGGCCCAGCCGGCTATGCCTGGCAAGCGGGAAAATGGAAGGGTTGTCTGCGTCAATCACCTTCATCCCATTTTCTCCTCAGCGGACACAATGAGTGACTCATTCTCTAGGCTTCAGGAGCGCAAGCAATTGACTCGGCTGAGTTTGGACCTGCAGAGAAATGTTGAGCAACCCGAATCCCAGGTTGAAGCTGGTTTGACACACAGGACCAGGCCCTCGAGGTAGGTGACTTATCTGACTGAAAAGTCCCTGCAAACGTTGCTTTCAGACTTAAAATCATTCCCAATAACCCCCCCGGCTGCATTTTTTGAAGTAACTAATTGTTGACTACTTTCATTCGCAGATTTTCTGAACCAGTGACATAAAAATAAGTCTACAGTAATTACACTGATTACAACCAAACGACAATCCTTCAAGGGGCGTTTAATCAGTTAGGCCAAGAACACTGGAGCTCCAGAAGGGTGACACATTATACATTCTCTCTCTTTCTCTCTCTCATGCTACATCCTGTGTTTCCGTTCTCTGTCAAACATTTACACATCCAGAAAGGTGTAAGACAAGCAAGGGAAAATAAACATACGTCTGTTCTTCATTTCCACTGCAGGGTGGGTATTAGCGTAGCGACAGAAGGGTAACTTTCACCTCACAGCGTGAGCGCTGGCAGAAAGACAATCGAGCACACATAGGTGTGCGATTAGTTCGAAGGCCCGTTCTGGTTTCATATATTGGCTGTGCGACAAGTGGCTGTGAGGTGTTTGCGAAACTTGAATTTTGATGGTTTGGAGGGTGGTGGTGGTGGGGGGTGGGTGGGTGTGTGTGTGGGGGGGGTGGTGGGTGGGTGTGTGGGGGGTGGTGGTGGGGGGTTGGCTGATGTGTGATGGGGTAGCCCTCGGCTATTCCAGAGGACAGGGGCGACCTTCAGAGTGCAACGGCACACCGGTTATTGTTGGATATGCCTCTGCACGTGGGCTGCCAGGACTCGATTTCAATAGACACCTGGAGGTTTCCAATTCTCTTCCTGTCTATTCTTCTCTAGGGATTAGTGGGAGACAGCAGTGATGGAAGGGAAGACAGACTGAAAGTGTGTGTGTGTGTCAGGTGGCTGAGCGGTTAGGGAATCGGGCTAGTAATCAGAAGTTTGCTGGTTTGATTCCCCGGCCGTTCCAAATGATGTTGTGTCCTTGGGTAAGGCACCCTACTGGCCTCGGGGGGAATGTCCCTGTACTTACTGTAAGTCGCTCTGGATGAGAGAGAGAGGACATTACAAACACAGAAGCACCTAGGAGACCAACCCCCATGGGTATCCAGCAGGCCAATCCAGGGCTGCTGTTTTTTCCACTCCTGTAACAGACGATGTAACCTAGGGAACCCAGGCCTCCAGGTGGGTCATACCTCGCAGGCTGAGATAACAGTTCATGGAGCTGAGCTGCAGTTTATGCACAGAAGGAATTATGTGGTGTTGTGGTGGAGGTTTCTTTTCAACATTTTATCTAAACGGACAAACGGTATTATACAGTATACTTCCCACGGATAGAAACAAGTCTTTTACATAGTAAAACTAAGTGTCCACAGATTCAAATCTAAGAACCAATGCTAACTTTAAAATATACCTTGGAGTTATATTTTCTCTATATAATTTACATGTGCTTATGGTGGTTCACCCAATGCTAGTTTTCCTCTTACAAAGCACGTGTAGTTCTTGACATGATAAGGTCCTTAGCAGTACTGGTGGTGTAATTACAACCTGACAACGCACACACTGAACCCAAGTACAAAGGGCCAACAATCATCTTCGAATGATCAGCACTACAGCTCATGATGAACGTGGGCAACGTTGAAATGCAATTAAAATCAGCCGTCGCCCCTTTAGTGTAAAAGTAGGCATGTTTAAACACTCTCTTCCTCTCTTAGTAACTGTCTTTGTTTCGCAAACCTCCTTCCTTTTCTTTGTCCCCATGCCTCCTCTCTCCAGCGACTCTTCTTGGCTCTCTCTCTCTCTCTCTCTCTCTCTCTCTCTCTCTCTCTCTCTCTCTGACAGCATCATATTAACCTTCCAACTAAATAAGTTTTGTTTTCCTTAGCCCCGTTTTCCACCTCTTCAAAAACACATACTTTAGTTGTGTGTGCACGCAGCATTTGCGCATTCTGGAACTTGGATTGAAGTCCTCACTGTCTTTCCAACGACATGACTGCACACTCCAGTAAGAAGAACAGTGGCTAACATTACACACACGCCTTGTGTACGGGAGACCTTTTGAGGAGCTTATGAAGGTCTGCTGCTTAAGCCTTTTGCGCTATGCAAGAGAGCAAGGCTGAAAGAAAAGGCCCTTTCACTGTTCCTCTGTTCACCTGCCTTTTCCAAGGGGAGGTGTATAGCTAAACAGCAGGAAAGGGGGCAAAGCCATTGTGAAAGTGTGTGTGATCAAGATTTAAGCCCTATTAGAGTGATGCTGCTTTGTGTGGCTCTGTGGTTCTGCTTTTCTCTCATACACTGCAATGTGCTGTAGAGAACTGAACTGGGTATTAAAGTAGAGAAAGATGGTTCTAGAGGGATTGCTGTTGTTGCCAGCCTCAAGGCAGACTAAACAAGCTGTGTGTGTGTGTGTGTCTGTATGTATGCATTTGTACAGTTTATTTGTGTGTGTTCAAACCTGAAAATCTTCACTGACAGATTAAAACCTGGCAAAATTGAAGGAGCGTTCATGGAAAAAGCTGCAGTTGTTTCACAATCCCCCATTGAACATTCCAGCTCTATATCTCTTATCTGAAATATGTTGTAAGGAGCCTCCACCACCCCACCTCTCTCTCTCTCTCTCTCTCTCTCTCTCTCTCTCTCTCTCTCTCTCTCTCTCTCTTCTCTCTAATTGGCACACGCTCATTCCAGAACTCTATCCGAGAATCCAGGTCGCGTGGGGTTCGAGTTAAGACTGTTGCTGAGATGACTGATCCATGGATTTCCAGGGAAAGTACAATAGAAGCTGTGTGTTGGGAATCTAATCTCCAGGCTGGATGGTTAGCTGCTTGCTAATCGGGCCCTTTTGAGAGGGCATGCCAGTTGAGTTCCGTTTAGGACCCCCCCCCCCCACACACACACACACGTAAGGGGTAGGGGTTCTAAAGCACCATGACCAAGGTAACATACAGTCGCTGGTCTAATTTTGTCCAGTATCAGAGAGAGAAAGGAGAGAGAGAAAGGAGAGAGAGAAAGGAGAGAGAGGGAGAAGAGAGAGGGAGAGAGAGATGGAGAGAGAGAGGAAATAAATGTCTTACAGTGTTGCCTTTGAATTCAAGGTAACGGTTTTTGTTTTGTTGTTGGCCAGTCATGCTAGTGAATGCCATTTGGTTTTTTTCTCAGTAGTACATCGTATGCACAGAGCGCCATCTGCTGACAATGCTGTAATGTAAAACACATATTTACGATAACTGTAATACAGGTGTGTGTAGGGGACGACGACGACGACATACTGCATTCAAGAGTACTTCTAAAGTACTGACAGTCAAAAGATATACGATTTGATTTGGGATGTAACCTAATTGTTATCAACAGAGACCCCTGATAAAAGGGAAAAGCCGGCAAACAGCTTGTCAAACGAATTTACCAGAGAGACATTCAGCAAACTGAAAGTTAAAACCCATTGATTAATAAATAAAACACTTTAAGCCGCTGGTCTTGTTTGTTTGCTATGCTCAAACATGCGGCGGTTGTGTGAATATGGCGCCACCTTGTGTCGGCCTCGTGTAATAACAGTCTATATTGGACGCAGCGTCGCCGTCTTTAGTGTCTCGTTTTGAATTGGGTCACGTGCTATGAAGGCATACGGAAATGGATTGTCACTGGCTCATTCATGTGTCTTGTTTTATGTAAATTACTCCAGGACCGTTAAATTTAATTGTTAGGGTTGAAAAAACGGAAATCTTTTTTTCTTTTTTCCCCCCCTTACAGATTATTTCCTCATCCAATTATTGGTAGGACCACTATTAGCCTCCTAACTCCTCAATCTGTGTGCTTTATCAGACGTTGCCCACGGCTAGTGTGTATACACATGACACTGGTCATGGCTGTAGGCTATGAGTCAATACCACATCAACAATATCTGTATGACTAGAATAAAGAAGTTATCCGTGTTCTGATGGTGGCTCTGAGCATGGCCTATTTTCCCTGTCTGCGATTTCTGTGTCTCTTTCAGGTGCAGGATGGCTGGCAGGGGGAGGAGCCGTGGTTGCTGATGGGGAATAGGCCCTACCTGCATCTGTGCCTCGGTCCTTAATGAACTGGACCTTTCCATTAATAGCAGCCTACTTCTTTAACACTTTTTGGCATCCACTAACATTTGTTTTACACCTTACACTCCACACATCCACTGATCACACATCCACTCCCTACACTACTGATTTACACGTCATTCAACCGTTATACAGATGTGTATACTTGACACTTTGAAAAGTGTAGTTTATGTCGACGGTTATTGCATGTGGTCGACACGAGGGGGCGCCATATTTAAAACACACCGAAGCCACATGTGGCTTCATGCAATTTTAGGTTAAGTTATAGGCTATATAATTATAGTAAAAAGCATAAAACTTAATAGGGTCTAAATAGGAATTTGGAATGCAACCATAGCATGTCTAACGCATATCATGGACCTTTAAGAACATGCATATTTTAATTCAATTTGGGAAATGGATAATAAGACTATAAGAACATGGGGCCTATTGTTTTTAAAACCAACCGTTAATTTGGTAAAGTGCCATCTAACAGTGGAGGGTAGCACACCCCGCGTAGAAGTAAATGAGAAGATGTGTGAATAATGTTTAATAATTAAATGTTTAAATGGCCAAAGACAAGAGGAAAAGTCAAGACTAATTCCGACATTTAAATGCAGAACCGACTCATAACTAACTGGGCTGGGTTGTTTGATTTGCAGTAAAAAAAAGTTAGTCCGGAATAAAAAACATTATGATACATTTTTGTTTTGAAAATGGATAGCATTAAAAAAACACTTTTGACAAGCTATAGCCTATGTATCAGTGTTTAATCTCTCTATCTCAAATCAAGCTTTTCACCCATGTTGGCTCCCAATGCCCCCTATTTTAGTTGCAACGGCTCCTGACAGCAAAAAGGTTGCCGACCCCTGGGTTAGCCACTTCGCACATGCATCCACTGTGTAGGTGGTGCGTCAGACAGAGACATCTTCACTTTGTCGCATGCCATCGATGTGTACCGGAGCCCACCTTGCCCATATTCACTTCGAAGAACGTTACGGTGAGTGATCTAACAATAATGTCCATTATTCTCACTTTGATAATAGCTTTTGATGTATTTATTTGCATAGCTTCTAGCCCGGCACCGTTGTTGTTTTGTGGGGGACGGGGGAGGGGGTGGATGGAGGAGAGGATTAATGCTAACAGATCATTCCTTGGGAAGGAAGGAAGATAATTATAAAAGATAATTGCGATGCATAACAACTGTAGGTCTGATGGAAGCATAGGGCAGAGATAATTGCCACTTTTTGTTTTGATGCTTTTTTCTTCATCTGGGAGTATTCGCTTGTCTGACGAAAACTATAAGCCGATTCTTTTTCAAGGGTATCTAATCGTAAGTGGACGACATGGGACCGGGATAAAAAGACCCAAAGAAAACTTTGCACTTTGCGCAACGGAGTAATAAGGAACTACACAATAGGAACTGTCGTTTTTTAAACCATTTGACAACTTTCATTGGATGTTTTCAGAGTTGTACCAATCGTTAACGACGGAAAATTAATTCCCCCACTCGACCATAAGAGCACACTTGCCTTAGTTATGAGGTAAGGGGTTTAAACAGCGGATCAGATTCAGAGGACGATGTGGAGACTAGTATTCGAAATGTGCTCAATTTGCTCATTCAATGATTGCATTACTTCCTTTAGATTGGATGGCATTGTGTGTGTTAATAGACATTGCGTATTAGGTTTGTGTAGTTCTGGAAAGTATGTCTACACCAATCAGCAATAGTCTACTCCAAGGATACCTTCCCGTTTGATTTGTTATATGACCTACACCGATTCACAGAAACATTTAACCGGTCTCAATCAGGTTCCACTATTTTGTGCTCCTCTATTCATCTATCCAAACCGTACTATCGGAGCTATCCTTGTCAAGGCACGTACATAAACTTGTGTTTGTGAGTGGCCCTAGCACAAGCGACAAGGCTGCTATTGTATCGGATCAGCAGCAGATTACTAGAATTCCTTTTCTGTCTGCTCTGAATGACCCCTTTAGTCTCTCCATCTGCCTTGTCTAAAAACCCGCATTTGCAACTTTAATAACCTGAATACCTTAATAATGTGTGCTGTTGTATTGCTAAGGGACACATTAACAGTTCCTGCTTATATTTTGTTTGGATAATTACTTTAGTTAAGATACCTTTTATCAGCCACAACTGTCAACTTGGTTCCTTCATGTACTTCTGACATGCAATAACGGTACATAGTTAATATGAGTCTTATTAGCATGTTCACTCTGTTAAGCAGCTATGTGTTGGTTCCAGCACATCTTGTTCAGCAGTTGGCTTCGAACTCTCTTTGTTTGGCCAGGAGATCTCTCCGTAGAGCATATCACTAGGCTGGGAGCTAGTAACAGAGCTGACACTGTTGAGTCAGAGGAAACAGTTAGACAGCGGCCATGTTCATTTCTAATGAAGCTGTTGAATCAATCACACATGTAGAGGTTTGTTTACCATTCACCATGGCAGTTCAGAGTGTGTGTTGGGTGTGTGTCAGTAGCATAGCCTGAATTTTATATTTAGGGGACCGCATCATAAAATAAGGGGGCCACAAAAAAAACATTGAAAATTCTTTAATTTTAATTGTAACCAATCAGAAATCCAGGGGGGCTGGACATGTAAATGAGCCCCCCCCCCCCGTCCTCCTTGTGGTATGCTACTAGTGTGTGTGATCATATATATTATATTTAGTCATTTAGCAGACGCTCTTATCCAGAGCGACTTACAGTAAGTACAGGGACATTTTCCCCGGGGCAAGTAGGGTGAAGTGCCTTGCCCAAGGACACAACGTCAGTTGGCACGGCGGTGAATCGAACCAGCAACCTTCTGATTACTAGCCCGATTCCCGATCATTCCAAAGGAGAAGCCTTTACCTTACTGACAGTGTTTTTTCAAAAATATAAACTGATGTTTAACTTTGATAGTTATCGGATAACTAACTTGGACAGTGGTGCATTTGGACGGCTGCTTTTCGGTAAACAGAACCGGCTAGTGTACTAAACATCAAGCTTGGCAGACGATTGTAAAGACTGTAAAGATGTACAAAAGTTGATGAGTCATGAGGCAGAGCAAGGTACAACAAAGGTCATCCAGGGGTCATCAAAAGTTGAGTCGACAGGGTCACAGGTCTGGCCAAAATAACCTAGTTGAAAGAAAAGACCCCAATTAGCGTGTTTAGCCAATAATTGAGTGAATCATGTTTACTTTTCTCCACCAGAGATGCCAGGTACCTGAGGTGAATTGCGAACAGATTTATTGATGTCTGTAAAAAGTCTGTTGATGGATGAAGTGACAGCAAATACAAGCAAGCGGATACTGTATGCGTGCTGTACATCTGATGAATAACAACAATAGGCCTGCATTCATGTGAGTGTTTTATCAAAATATCATCACCACACACACTAACACTCACAAACACACACTGTGCACAATATGCACTGACATTGGAAAAACACACAAGCACGCTCACACATATTAACATAAACACTTACACATACACACAGTGCAACACATACACACACACACACACAGTGCAACACACACACACAAACAGACACACACGAGCACACACACACTGCGAGTTGCAGTATCCCCAACCCCCCGCGGGTGGACAACATGTGGGGGAGTAATCCCAGCTATTAGGGTAATCTTCTCAACATGGCAATCAATAGGAAGTACGCTCAGCTCCGAGCTAGCAAGTCGGGAGGCAAAATCTCTGCAGAAGAAAAATTATTTAATCACACAGATTAGGGTAAGAGATGGAGAATAAGGGGGAGGGGAGTAGGAGGGGCCTGGCAGGGGCACATATGCTGAGTTTAGATTTTCTCAATCTGAGAGGGGAGATAATTGAAAAGGACTCCTTCAGATGTAGTGACTTGTTCACAGGCAGATCTAAAACGCAGAGCAACACCTGCCTGGTCTTTCAGTTATTTAGAACAGAAAGTTGCTGGTTCGATTCCTGGCCGTGCCAAATGACGTTGTGTCCTTGGGCAAGGCACTTCACCCTACTTGCCTCAGGGGAATGTCCCTGTACTTACTGTAAATCGCTCTGGATAAGAGCGCCTGCTAAATGACTAAATGTAAATGTAGAACATTTTCCAATTATCACCAAAAAACAATATAGACCTTTTGTTTTTTTGGGGGGGCGGCATTTTTCACGCTTTATTGGACAGTTTATAAGTGAAGTGTTACAGGACAGGAAAGGAGAGGGCATGCAGCCAAGGGTCCAGGGGGGATTTGAACCCGCCCTACATGGTGTGCACAATAATCCAGTGAGATACCTCACTGGGGCGCTCCTTATAGACCTTTTAACACCTTCCTTTCCAGTAGACAGATATGAAACAGACAGTTAAACATGGGGCTGGGTTAACAGAGTCATCTCTACACCGGTGTGTCTAAGTTAGCAGATGAAGCTGTGGTCTCGGACAGTAGGCCTGTAGTAAACCTTCAGCTCTTGTATGCAAATACGCCTCTGTGTACACAGCTGCACTGCCACAGTGGACCTTTGTTACAGTAGAACAAGTTAGTTTCCAGACTGTGTGTTAGTGATGGTGATGGGGATTAGGAGCATTAGTGTCAGTACGCTGTATGTGAGAGAGAAGATGAGATGTGTGTGTGTGTTCACCACACCTGGGTTCGATACTCACATCGGTAACATCACAGAGGTATTCAAACGTGATTGGCGCGTGGCCGTACTTCTGAGGCCGATCGGCTGGTTTTGAATGCAGCTGGAGGCTCTAATCAAACTCTCCCAAAGTATTAACATGGTACTTAGCTTGTGGCTGACCTGAGGCCTGTGTGTCCGTGGGGCTATTGTGCGACACGAGCTCAGCGTAGCAGCTGTGTGTGTGTGCGCTTGCGTGTGTGTGTGCTTGCGTGTGTGTGTGCTTGCGTGTGCTGGTGTCTGGTGAAGGGCTTGGCTCAGGTCAGCTGGCTCTACAACCACTTAAAGAAATGTGGGTGGAAGGCACGGAATGGATGTTCTGTGTGTGTGGTGTGTGTGTTCTGTGAATATTTGTGAGGGTAAGAGCGCGTCAAGCACGCGTCTACCCCTTGTCCACAAACGCATCTGCTTTGTTGCTTGGACATGAGCAACTGGCTTGTGTGTGTGTATCCGTGTAATGAATATACTAGGTCTGGTGGATCCGGTTATCTAACGACGCCGCGATGCTAGGGAGTCATGTTGGAACACTGCCTCTGCTTTGCCATTCTGCTCTTACCAAACGTCAGTTGACATAATCACACACAGCCATTTTGTGAAGGGATCTCACTGTGGCACGTCAACAAAGCATGGCGTTGCAGTGAGACAATACCGCCCTGTCTTCTACGCTACGTTGCACGGCAAGGGCTGGGGATGTGACCAGATGGAGGGAGGGAGGGAGGGAGGGGAGGAGGAGGGGAAAGGGGGGGGGGGGGCGGCCACAGATCTGCCAGTGTGCTCTCCGAGACAGGAGAGAAGACCAGAATGGATGGCTCTCAGGGTGTCACCTTACCTCAGACCCCTACGAGACCAATGAGGGGGTGTTGTGAAAGATGCCTGCCCCTCCCATCAGAAACCTGACCCCCCCTCCCCTCCAATACTGCCACCGGCTGTGGTTATGATGCACACGCACACGGCAGGTTGAGGTGGGCCGGCTCCCAGGTCAGGTTACCCGGTGCTCTGTCCCAGCCCGGAAACGTACAGCTGTAGGATCTGTTCCCTGGAGAGCTCTGCTCTGAGAGAGCAGAGAGCTCTGCTCTGAGAGAGCTCTACTCTGCACATCTCATGGGATGGAGACTCGTGTGAAACTCTCCAGAGTCGATTTGAGAAATGTGCGCCGTTGCAAGATGTCTTTGGAAGCGAACGTGTCTGCGCTCGCTGGAAGTCATGTCTCAACAGGACAACATGCTGATGAGTTGGTCTGTTTAGCGTATTTGCACATTTGCATAAACACTTAAAACATTTTTTTTCATTTAACACGTACAAGTAGTGTGTTTACTCTGCAACAGGCTCTAACTCCAGCCACTGGTTCGATCGTTAGTCTTTGACCCACCGTGTGATGTCATAGTTATGTAAGCTCTTCCTGTCACATGGTGCCACCTGGCCGGTACACAGGAAGGACTGTGGGATGCTGGGGGTTGTTGTACCTGTAGGTTTGGCCTCACCTGACTTACATTCCAAACGTTTTTAAAACCTCCTAATAGTTTCACTAATGTGCTGTCACCTCCCCCACCTTCCTTTGCTTTGTTATCAGCTTGATCTGATAACATGGAGAATGATGCTAATAATGTTAATCATGCTAGTAATGCTAATGGAATGATTAAAGTGAGATGAATAGATTGTAGTGTTTGTGTTGGCGACTGTAGAAATACCCAATTGTGTTAATGAGTTGATCAACACAGCACAGAGAGAGAGAGAGACAGAGAAACAGAATGGAAGAATATGTGGAAACACAAAGCGAGAAAGAAAGAGAGAGACAGAGATAGAAAGAGTGAGAGAGAAACTGAGTGAGATGCAGAGAGCGAGGGAGAAACAGAGGCAGTCTGGGCTGACCTTAACATTATAATCTAATCCCTGTTGAGAGTGCTTTTTTTAGAGAGCAAGTTAATGCCACCAGATTATGCTCCTCTGTGTCCTGCACCAACCAATCCAGGATGAACAGAAACCATGGCGACGTTAAGGGGGCTGTTCTTACCTCAAATCTCCACCCAAAACTCACAGGGGGGGGGGGGGGGGGATGTGTATCGTAGCAGTGACTTAGCGAGGGAGTGTTAAATGTGACTGTGATTGTTGTTCTGTGTCTGTAGTCGACTTGATACTCTACTTTACATAAACACTGTGTGTCACATACAGCTAACAGCATGACACATCCTTCCCTAATCAGGTTATAATCAAGCTAGTGTGCTTAAGGGTGCTATCTGCCTCTTTCACTGTTCACACTGCTCCAGCCTGCACAAACACTGGGATGGGAATAGTCAGGTCAATGACCATCTGATCACGTGCTATCAAGACTAATCCCATTTGTTGTGTAACAGGGCAGAGAATTGACCAAGGAGGGGGTGGGTAGGACATGCGTGTGCGTGCGTGTGGGTGTGTGTGTGTGTGCGGTATGTGTGTTTGTGTTGATACTGTACTCCCACCTTGCATATCCACAGCTATGTATACTCTGTCTGTCTGTCCATCTGTATGTCCATTTGTCTATCTGCCAAGTAATCCATCTATCTAGCACTCATTCATAATCTGACATGCACAGGGTTCGACATCAAACAGCATGCCAAAGAGTCATTCTTACAGTGGCTGGTTCAAGCACCTCCACACTGTGTCTCTGACAGAGCTAGACAGAGCGGGCCTCCGGGAGCGGGATTAGCCGCTCGCTAGCCTGCCCCACGCGCCGCGCACCGCGCGCCTCCCCATCACGACCCAGTAAACAAAGCTGCGCTTCAAGGGCCTCTAAGCTCTGACCTCGGTCTGACAGACGGCGTCAGACTCGTCGCCACTCACTTTTGTCTGCGAGCGGGACAAAGCCAGGGGCAGGACGGAGCAGGCTCCACACCAGCGAGGGACAATTAGCGACTGAAACGGTACGGGCAAGAGGTGATTAGTGAGGGCCAGATTGAGCATTCTGTGACCTGTCTGAAAGACTGTCAGAAGCCTGACAGGAAGGTAACAGTTTTGGGGTCACGCAGGTCACTGCTTCTTTAAAAAGAGGAGAAGGTAGAAGGGAGGAGAGGAAAGGAGAAGGGGGGAGGAGAGGAGAGGAAGAGAGAGGAAAGGGAGAAGAGATGAGAGGTGAGGAGAAGGGGAGAGGAGAGGAGAAGGGGAGAGGAGAGGAAGAGAGAGGAAAGGGAGAAGAGATGAGAGGTGAGGAGAAGGGGGGTGGAGATTAGAAGGGGAGAGAAGATGAGGAGAGAGGAAGGGGAGAGGAGATGAGAAGGGGAGTGGAGAGGAGGAGAGAGGAAGGGGAGAGGAGATGAGATCCCTCCTGAGTGTGCAGGAGGGAAGTCAGTCCACCTCAGTCCTGCCGTTCTCATAACTCTCCTTAATGAAATGAGGGACGAGAGACATTAGGAAAAGGAATCCACTGGTCTCTCTCAACCATAGTCAACACCTAAAATAACCTGACAGAGGGGCGGAATATCAGTCAAGCCCATTGTGTTTCTGCTGTTTAGAAGCAGGTCGTTTTTATTCCGCCAAATAATACAAATGAGCACAAGAGGATCTAAGACTATTCTGAACACTTTGGAATGGTAGCATACGGCTAGTATCCTGACTCTGCTGCGGGGGGGGTAAGTGTGTTGGCACAGGGTTGCAGCTGATTGTTGGAACATATGTGGATGACTTCAGCACAAACACATATGTCCACATGACCAGGGATGCATTCACACAAGAAGTAGATCCGCACGCACGCACACGCACGTGAACACATGCTTACACACGCAGGGTCACATATTCATACACGCTAACACACATACAAAAGCACACACACACACATACAAAAGCACACGCACACACACATACAAAAGCACACGCACACACACACACACACACATACAAAAGCACACTTACACACACACACACATACAAAAGCACACTTACACACACACACACATACAAAAGCACACACACACACACACACACACACACTTACACACATACAAATGCTGTGGATCCCAGCTCAGCATTGGTGGCCTGGCCGTGGGGAGTTTGTGCTGAGCTGGTGAGGACGCCAGCCTGAATCAATGTGAGGACAGCTGACTGGTCAGGGCTATTCATCTGCCAAAGAAAAGAGAGAGGGAGCGAGGGAGGGAGAGAAAAGAGAGAGGGAGCGAGGGAGGGAGAGAAAAGAGAGAGGGAGCGAGGGAGGGAGAGAAAAGAGAGAGGGAGCGAGGGAGGGAGAGAAAAGAGAGAGGGAGCGAGGGAGGGAGAGAAAAGAGAGAGGGAGCGAGGGAGGGAGAGAAAAGAGAGAGGGAGCGAGCGAGGGAGGGAGAGAAAAGAGAAAAGAACGAAAGAAAAAAGAGTCATCGCCCTAGAGCAACATGTTTGGGTCTTTCTCTGTGTGGATGCGTCTGTCCTCCTCTTCCTGGGCTCTTTATATACTCCTATGTGTGTTTGTCCGTGTCCAAGAGCTAGTCAGGCTGTGTGTGTGTGTGTGCGTGTGTCCATATGCAGAAGCTAGTCAGGCAATGTGAGTGTGCGTGTGTGAGAGAAAGGTTGTTTTTCTCTAACATTGGCTATGCTTCTAACCGGGGTCTAGTGATGAGCATCGCCTGGAGCCTGCGCCTTAGAAATCCAAGTCTCATGTTAGACTGGGTGGTGTTTCTAGAGCAAGTCTCATGTTAGACTGGGTGGTGTTTCTAGAGCAAGTCTCATGTTAGACTGGGTGGTGTTTCTAGAGCAAGTCTCATGTTAGACTGGGTGGTGTTTCTAGAGCAAGTCTCATGTTAGACTGGGTGGTGTTTCTAGAGCAAGTCTCATGTTAGACTGGGTGGTGTTTCTAGAGCAAGTCTCATGTTAGACTGGGTGGTGTTTCTAGAGCAAGTCTCATGTTAGACTGGGTGGTGTTTCTAGTGGGTGAAACTGCCTTCCTGTGTTGTCAACGTTCTCCATCGGTAATAATGTTTTCCAGAGGACATGTTGTCGGGAGTCAGGTGGCTGAGCGGTGAGGGAATCGGACTAGTAATCCGAAGGTTGCCAGTTCGATTCCCGGTCATGCCAACTGACGTTGTGTCCTTGGGCAAGGCACTTCACCCTACTTGCCTCGGGGGGAATGTCCCTGTACTTACTGTAAGTCGCTCTGGATAAGAGCGTCTGCTAAATGACTAAATGTAAATGTAAAATGTTCAGTATAGGGTAACATGTAGTGTTAGATGCATAACCTTGCAGTTTTGAAAAGGGTCCACTCACGCAAACACTCACACAGGCAAACACAGGCACACACCCGCACACACACCACGGAGAGGACCGGATGGTTCCCTTGCCCATCTGTTGCCTTCCTCTGACATCATCTCTATTGTTTTAACCAATTACACGGCTTCACCTTAACCCCTTAATTGCCACCCTCCTGTCTCCGGCGCCCAGACACAGCTAAGCAGAGGAACGGGCTTCTGCACTAATCTAACGGCTCGCACTCCAAACACCTGCCATGTCATGAGAGCATCTCACACACACGCTCCACGCACAGACAGACAGACACCACGGACTTACACACACACCACACAGACCTCAGGACATAAACACACCACACACAGAGATATACAACACATCACACACCATTTCAGACACACACCCCACATGCGTGTGCCAACATACATACCACACACACGTACAGGCACATACACACATCACACACACTTACAGACATACATACACCACACACCGAGATATACACACACCACACACACCCATACTTACAGACATATCCACACCACACACGCACCACACACACAGACATACACACACAGATAAACACACACAGATATACACACACAGCTCCCTCTCCACTGCCCGTGTCAGTTTTGGTTCGCGTGGAAGAGTGGTTTGAAACACAGGCACATGATTGCATGCTAGCAGACACACACGCACACACACACACACACAGGCACACACTCAATCCCATCTCCCATGTGGTAGTGGCTGGAGACAGGACAGAGAACTCTCTTTTCTCCTCCCCCTCCCCAGACATCTTTCCAGGGCGCTGATGGACCCTGGGCTCAGCCAACAATGGGAGCCCTGGACCCCCTGGTGAGGGCTGGTGAGGGCTGTGGGGATAGACGTGAGGCGATGTGACAGTTCTGGTGCAGACAACACAATGGCAGGTTTTTCCCGTGGCTGGCTGGACGGCTGGATGACTGTCTGGCTGGTTAGAAGGCAGATTGGCTGGCTGGACGGCTGGATGACTGTCTGGCTGGTTAGATGGCTGGCTGGATGGCTGGATGACTGTCTGGCTGGTTAGAAGGCAGACTGGCTGGCTGGATGGCTGGAGGGCTGGATGACTGTCTGGCTGGTTAGAAGGCAGACTGGCTGGCTGGATGGCTGGAGGGCTGGATGACTGTCTGGCTGGTTAGATGGTTGGCTGGATGACTGTCTGGCTGGTTAAATGGAAGGCTGGCTGGACGGCTGGATGACTGTCTGGCTGGTTAGATGGCAGGCTGGCTGGCTGGCTGGATGACTGGATGACTGGCTGGCTGACTTGTTGGCTGACTGGATGATTGTCTAGCTTGTCTCATGGCCGGTTGGCTGACGGTGGTCTTGGGCAGTGAATACTTCAGTTGCATAGTTAACATCTGCCTCCTTGAGGTTTGTCTAGACAATGACAAAGCTGGAGTGATGCTACATATGTATGGGTAGACATTAGTTTAGCTTTTTAGAAATGTTTCATTTTTTTATAAGACAAACTTTTCTTGTGATTAAAAATAGTTATTAACTTTCACCAAATGCAACCTTTTCTTAACTTGTCCGGGAAAGATCCATTGTAGTTTAGATTTGGACACATTTGATCATTTTCCTTATTACTATAATTTATCGTATGTTTGTCTGTATGTGTGTTTTTGCATGTATCTGTGTTTGTATGTGTGCACACGTGTGTGTATGTGTGTTTGTGTGTGTGTGCTTCAGATGTAGCTTGCTGGTAATGGATTATTGATCCAGGATTGGAGTGGAGCAGCCTGCAGCGTCATGTCATCCAAGCTAGCAGCACCACTTCACGCTTCAACACATACACTCAGTTTAGGCATGGGGGAGAAGAGGACACACACACACGCACACACACACACACACACACACAGTGAGTAAGGACAGCCATCGCTCATTCTGTAGGGGACAATGGCCATTCCAAGGTCTCTGTGATGCAAATTCCCTTTCTTTTCTCTTTCTCTCTCTCTGGCTTACCGACACACTCGTTAGAACACAGAGAAACTCATGCATGGGGATGTTCAGGGGACTTTAGACTTCAGAAGTCTCTTGTCTTGAATGCGTTTCAGAGCTTATGAAGATTGTAAATATATATTCAAAAAGATTGTCTTTAACAAAATCTTAAAACAAGGGTACTGCTGTTACTCTTATATTATAATTGTCTTGTCTATTATGTGTAAAGTAATATCTGTGTGCATTAAAACACTTAAGTCTTTCGTCTTGTTGTGTTTGTCCCTCAGATTCGTCATGGAGAAGTAGTGTTTCGAGATATTCTACCCCCAAAGGGATGAAAACAGAAGCAGCGATGGCAGACCATTGTCTCTGACACGAGTTATGAGGACTACACAACCTGTGCAACACAGCTAGCAGGTCTGATCTGTTTTCTACATCTGGGACTCTAAAGCCTGTGACCATGGAGGTGGAGGGGAAGGCGGAGGTGACGGGGGACGCTAAGGTGGAGCTGGCCGAGCCGGAGGGAGGTGCCGCCTCGGGCCACACCTGCCGGGTCTGCGGACGCAGTTTCCCTCTCCTTAGCTCTCTGTCCCAGCACATGCGCAGACACACCCGGGAGAAGCCCTACAAGTGCCCCTACTGTGACCACCGCACAGCCCAGAAGGGGAGCCTGAAGACCCATGTGAGGAGCCACAAACTGGGCCTGGTTCTGCAGAGCCTGGGGGCCGAGGGTGAGGCCGGGGGGGAGGCGGCCGGGGCTGAGGCCGGGGCGGAGAAGGGGGACCAGGAGAAGAAGGAGGACTCTGATAGGCTGGATGCCGCCGCTCCTCTGACCAATGGCACCGCTGCCAGGAAGCACAAAGTCAACGGGCGGTCGAAGAAGAAGGCCTCTAAGAAGAAGACGAGAGAGGCTGTGAGGGAGGAGCCTCCTCAGACCAGTGGGGAGGCCGCGGGGCCTGCGGAGGCCGATGGACCGGACTCTGGAGGAGAGGCCGGGGCCGAGGTTGAAAACGGGGGAGAGGCTGAAACTGAGGGAGAGGCTGGAGCCGAGGCTGGGGCAGAGGCTGGGGCAGAGGCCGGGGCAGAGCTGGAGGCCGAGTTGGGTCCGTTCCCCTGCGGCTCCTGCAGCCAGGTGTTCCCCCGAGCCTCGCTCCTGAAGACCCACATGAAGAAGCACCGCTCCTCCCAGGACCACGGCTGCCGCATCTGCGGACGCCGCTTCCGCCAGGCCTGGTTCCTCCAGAGCCACATGCGGATCCACCGGGCCAAGCCCGCCCCCAGGGGCGCCGAGGCCGGAGAAGCCCCGCCCACCATCAACGGCGCTCCCCAGGAGCAAGCGTCCCTCGCCAATGACGAGTGCCTCTACGAGCTCTGCGCCGGCTGTGGAAACTTCTTCCACGACCGCAAGACCCTCCGGGTCCACGAGAGGGTCCACAAGCAGAGCCACGCCAGCCAGGCCTCGCATCCCCAGCCAGAGGCCCCCGAGACACCCGCCGCCAAGGCCCGCTTCCTGGGGTGTCTGAACCTCCGTGCGGTAGGGGGCCATCCGGAGGAGGCGGGCCAGGGAGGGAGGATTCCCCAGCTGGACCCGGTGAGCAGCTACCAGGCCTGGCAGCTGGCTACGCGCGGGCGGGTGGTGGAGGTGGCGGAGAAGGGCCCGGGCTGGGTGGAGAGGCTGGCGGACGCGGAGGTGGCGTACGGCAAGGACAGAGGCCAGTACGTCCCGGCGAAGGCGGACAGGAAGAGGAAGCAGCTGGACGTGGGTCCCGGGGGCAAGAAGAAGAAAGGTGGGGCGGGCGGGGAGGGGGCCGGGGCCCGCGGGGGGGCGCTGCACCGGGGGGGCCGGGCTCTGCTGACCGGACTCACCCCCGAGGCGTTCCTCGCACTGCAGAAGAAGAGAGTTAGGGAGGGGCACACGTCCACCAGACAAACCAGCATCATCACTGACACAGCTCACAGAGGTAAGGCCACCACGTCAAGGATACTGCCCTACTGATTGGTTACAAAATTAGAACTTTAGACCAGACAAAATTCCAAGGATATGCCTGTGGGGGATATTCATAGATGTTATGCTAACATTTGATTGCATTTTATTGCTTTGATTACTTTCAGAGTAAACAATGAACTCCTTGTTTCTGTTAGAGGTCGAAAATATTACTGTAGAGAACGGAGACCTCTTGTGTTATGTTAATGAATTACACATTTGTTCATTCAAATTCGGTTGTGTTTACTGTTAGTTATTTTCCCTGCTGGAAATGATCACGAACAAGCTAACAAACCTTCCTCACGCTGTTGAATCATTTTAAAACCTATTCTGTGTAATTGTCAGTATTTCACTCCAAGTTGATAGGGTGTATTAACTGACTGTGGTTCTGTCCTGACTCCCACTGGGTTGACGCTGACTTGTCTTCCTGGTGTCCCCAGATAAGAAGCCATACATGTGCGAGCACTGCGACTTCCACACCCCGGACGCCTCCGCCCTCAGCTCCCACCTTCTCAGGCAACACAAGGACTTGATCCACCTTCACAACCCCCGCGGCGCCGGTCAGGATGACCCCAGCGGGGTGAAGGGTTACATGGGTTACCTCAAGCTCCGCAGCACTCTTCTCAGCCAGCCGTTCTGGAGCCCGTTTGCCGGCTCCGCCTCCCAGCAGATGAGGCCAGCAGTGATTGGCCAGCCTGGGACACCAGGAAGGACCGAGGGACGAGGGAAAGGCGATGCCGCCGTGGATGCCAGCCTCCTCAACCTGTCCGTGCCGGCGGAGGGCCCGGCTGAGGGCCCGGCGGAGGGCGCCGCCAAGCCCGCCGTGCAGGCGGAGGGCCGCTTGGTGCGTCACCGCTGCCCGTACTGCGTCCACACCACCCACTACCCAGAGGTCCTGTGGATTCACCAGCGCGTGGCTCACAAGGTGGACGGCGCCAGCTCTCTGGCACCCAAATGGGCGCCGCACGTCAACGGCGTCAAGGGCGCCAAGCCGGGGGGGGCCACGCCAGGGAGACGGACGGGACCCCCGCCTTTCCTGGAGGGCAAGGACTGCCCCGCCCTCCCTCTCGCTCGGACTCAGCGGACGCAGCCCCCGGGCGACGCCGCCACGGGCGACGTAGCCACGGGCGACGCCGCCACGGGCGCCAAGAAATCTGCACCAAAGACTCCAAAGACTCTTCATCCAAGCACCTCGCCTCCCTCTCCCGCTCCCCAGCCCAAACCCGCCGCTCAGCCAGCGAGCTCGCGCTCGACTGTGGAGAAGGCGCCCCCTAGTGTCCGTAAAACACTCCTACCTCAGAAGAAGTCCAGCGCTCGCCCCGGACACTCGGCGGCGGGCTCCGGGAAGTCCCGTTCCTCGGGCGACACCCGTCCCAAGGTCACCTCGTCAGCCGCCAGTGTCGGCACCGGCGGCGACAGCCCCGGGTTCTCCTTCCACCCCAGCAGCAGCCTCAGCTACGGCCGACACAGAGCCTCCCCTGAGGGGAGCCTGCTGCCTCAGGAGGGCCTGGGGTTCATCCTGGCCCGGAACCAGGCCCGCACCGAGCGCGCTCCACACCCCACCCCCGACAGGACCCACCGCCACAGCCAATCGCAGGACACCTCCGCCGTCCCCAAGGGTCACGACCTCTGGTCGGTCATGAACATGTTCGGGGCTCATGGAAGTGGGGGCTACCTGGCGCCTGGGGCTCCTCCGATGGAAGTCGATATTCTGAGTCTCCTGAAAAACTACAACCCCCACGATCTGGCCGCCCTCTACCAGCACTGGGGCTATGTTGGTCCCAGGTTTGAGCAGCAAGGTAAGGAGAGGAATGCTGTAGGGTTTTGTAGTCCTATATCAGGAGTTACTGTGTTCTGTCACCACCACACCAACATGTTTTCTACAACGCTGAAAGTAGGTAATTTATTGCTGGTTTAAAGAGCTGTTGGGATTATCTTGCTCCAGGATGGTAGCTAGGAACAAGGTTTAGTCTGTGTGACGAGATGTATTTCAGTGTTAGATCACAAGTTGTGCTAGGTTTACACTGCTCAGTTAAAACCGATGAGAATGGCCGGAAGGGCAGTTGGGTAACGTGTTGTTTTTCAGGAGGACATGCTTTGCTGCTAGCGTGGGTCTGGGAGGGGGCAGTTGGTGTCATGGCAACCCAAAAACAAACCATCCAAATGAGGCAAACAATCAGACTAAAGATGGGGTTTTTTATGTATTTTTTATGTTGCTTCTCTGCAGCATCTGGAGAAAAAAAAAACACAAAAAAAAGAAAAACGTGTTTGAGAAAGTGAACATTTTCTTACAAAAAGAGAGAGAATTTCAAAAACGAGATAGAGAGAGAGAGAAAGAAAAAGAGAGAGCGGGAGAGAGGGAGAGGAAACTCACCTGACATGTGACACCCGAGTACAGCGGGCCGACGGCACTTCACAGGACCCCGGCTCTTCATTTGCAGTAATTTATGCTGCTTCTCCCATGCAGCCTGTCAGAGCAGCCCTGTGACAGCTTCCTGTCCCAGCCCTGGAGGTAGCCTCTGCTTAATGACACATTAGACATACTAATGATGACTCTCTGTACACGCATTTAAAAGGGCCCTGTTTCCTCGAGGAGGAATTCACACAGAAATTCACACAGACCCCAAAAGAACGAGTACGTGTTTTGTCATGAATTGTTTTTGGTGCAGATCCGGTCGCCTCCCTGTACAGAAGGTCTTCTGTGTGCTCTTGCCTAATTACGGAGAATAACGAATAACGTTTGGTGAAAACCGAATTGTTAAATTAGACGTTGTTGGTTAGTTTTGGATTGCAGTGAAGCCTTTGGAAGCGTGAAGATCGTCATCGACAGGCTGGATATCGTCTAGCGTACTTAGCTGTTTCATGTGCTCGTTCGGTCACTTCTGTTTTCTTTGTGTGTGTGTTTTGCTTTCATCCTTTACTGGCAGTCCTTTGTGATGTAACATAAACATCTCTGTGAAAAACGTAATCCATTATTAATCGGATGCCAGTTATGGAGATTTAATTGTGCATGCTAATTAAGCCTACAAGTCATGGTTTAACTTGTAGTGTATACAGTGTCATGTCCTGACTGGGTTGTAGTTCACGGCTCTCTGTGCTTCTTACAGCCTTGCTGCAGTCTAACGGACATGTGGGAAATGAAGTCCATTCCTCCACAGAAGCACCCAAACAAGTACGTTCTTTATTTAAGTTGTTTTGCAAGTTTGTTTGTGTATGTGTGTATATGTCTGTGTATGTGTGTATATGAATGTCGGTGTGTGTGCGTGTCGGTGTGTGTGTGT
Source organism: Osmerus mordax (assembly GCF_038355195.1). Lineage (NCBI taxonomy): Eukaryota > Metazoa > Chordata > Actinopteri > Osmeriformes > Osmeridae > Osmerus > Osmerus mordax. Next base: position 12,374,664 of record NC_090067.1, read on the forward strand.
CGCCGTGCCCCGTGAGTCGTCAGCAGGCGAGCAGCACGTCTCTGTCTCCTCCCCTCGCAGCGCGCCAACCTGACGCCACCGCCGCCACGTTTGAAGTCGGCAGAGGCGGCTTCCTCCGGGAGGCGTCGCCGGCGCTCAGGGGAGGGGAGGCGGCGAAACGCCGGCGTCGGACGCCTGTCGGCCCGCTTCGGGGTTCGTCCGCGGGGGACAGGAGAGCGGGAAACCTGACGCCCCCTCGGAGTCCACCCCCTCCATATGGCCCGTTGTCCGCCTGTCAATCACCCCCGCCCCCTTCTCCCTCCCCACTCCCCCCCCCCCGTTCACTCTCTCTCTGTCGTCCTCGCCTGCTTTGCTTTAGTGGAGCTGAGACTCGACAAACAGGGAGACGAGGTCAATGATACCTTTCTGATCCGCCAGGTTGTTGGCATTTTGTCGGCATTTGAGGCCCCTAGAGATGACACGCAGTGCTCATGCGTACTTTACCAATGAGGCTGAGACACAAAACAGCTCACATACTCATTTTGTTAAATGAGTCAATGCAACCTTGATGAAAATGTGTTTCTATGCAGTTACATGGCAGTTAAAGTCACCTTCATGTAAAAGTCTTACTCCTGATTATTCTAACGGTCTTCAGAAGGGGTTTAAAACCCAGAAGTGCGTTTGACGACAGCGGGTGGTATGAGATCTGAACTGACTGTCTCTGCCCTCTCTCTCTCTCTCGTCTCCCTCCTCCGCAGGTCAGCGGCCGGTCCTCCATGTCCACTCCGTCTCTCCGTAAAGCCACATGAAGACACACACGCCCTCTCCCCCTGCCCTGTGGGACAGCTCTGCAGCAGGGCGAGGGAGGTCCGGGCAGCCGGCCTACGGATCCTGTCTCAGGAGAATCTCCCCCGGACTGAAGGAGTCACGCAGAAAGCAGGAGATGTTGGTGAAGGTCCAGCGATGAGTCTCTGGTGTTCAGAGAGAGAAACACCTGCAGTATGGATACAGGAGGACCGCTGGCTAGCAGGATCCCGCCAGCGACAGCTACCTATGGCCGCCTTCCAGGGGTTTGATCGTTCTCCTAAGCCAATCAAACACATTTTCCCGTTATATTTGACAGTTTGGATACGGGTAGTTCAGATCAGTGGATTTGTATTTTTTTTAAATGTTCCAAAAACCATCAACTGTTGTTTTGCCCCGAATTGGGTTTTCTTAAAGGTTGGGACAGATTGTGAGGCATCCTGTTCCTTCATATAGAAGTTTTTTTTTCTTGGTTTGTTGCTACTGTGAAGTGCGTGTCCACAGGGTGAAAGGATTGTTTAGTTACCTTCCTGCGTTGGGATCTTCAAGACATCCATCGGACGATTCCAGATGGACGCGACGATGATAAGCTCTCCCTGAGCTGGTGTTGATTTACTTTTGAGTGTTCAGTAATTTAGTTGTCTAAAACTTTGTGTTGGGTGGAAACTTTATTCGCTCGGTCATGTCAGTGCTCTTCATCTTGTCGAAGTCAAAAAGTTGGAAGAAAGTACCGACTGTCTTGCCACAAAATACAAGAAACAAAATCTCTACTGGAAACCTTTTGCATGTTTTTTTTACATCCACAGCAAGCAACACAAATGCAACGTTTGAGTTAAATCTTAGAGAATGTTTGCTGTGAGGAAAGCTGACAAACAGTCGCCTACTTTTCTGACAGACTACACGTGATTCTAGAAATCATCTAGGTGCTAGAGCCCAGATACGGATGTTTTAAAATGGTTTGCTTTATTGGATTCTATTTATGTTGTTCAGTAGGTAGGCCCACCTATCAGTTATTGGCCAAATGGCTGCGTTTGAAGGAGAAATTAGGACGTTACTATGGAGACCTAATGAAGTTATTACAGGTGCCAGTTTGAACACTGTAGGGCGTAGTAAGGATTAGTATCTTGTATTTACAGCGCGTCCATTTGAGTTATCTCTGATGTTTGGTTTTCAAAACATTATTTAGTACGGTTTGTCTTAGGTTATCTTTTTGAAAACAACTTTGTCAGTTGCTTTTTAGTCAGTTTTTTGTTGTGCCGAGTCAGTGGACATCTTCCAGTTCAAATGGCTTCCTTGTTCTTGCTGCACTACAGGAAAGAAAGCCACGAAACGTCAGTTAATTCAGAAGTCCTTGCTGCATTATTTATTTAGCTGTACATAGTACTCGACATTGTTCTGTTTTGTGTTTTTAAGTGTTGTTTTTGATAATGGGATAAAATAAGTTGTAAAGTGGTTGACTGTTAAACAACTGGTGAAATTCCATTTTCTTTTTTTGGGTATTTTGGAAATGTTTTGAATCCGAGTGAAACTCCAAGCCAGATAGACGAGGTGAGCAGTGTTCTGGTGTACATGAAGGCTGATAGTGTGGGCCTCTGATCACTGTAATCATCAACCCATGTCAGACTCCGTGAAGCAGATGATGCACCGGTTATTTTCACAATCACAAATGTACAGAAATTCTTTCAGGCTGTAGATGACAATAAGATGTGTTTTCAAAGTATTTAAATCCCACAAACATCTGGCAGTACAAATAAAACTTGATATATTTGCAGTCTTTGTCAGTTTTTTTTTGTTCAATATTTTAAAGTGCTATCGGCAAGCATTTGGGTTATACCTGAGGGCGTTTGGTGCATAAGCAAACTATGTGGAGCTGTAATAGAAAACACCTATTAAAACTAAATGGCTCAGTTCTCTCGTTTGCCAGGAGATGGTGCTCTTTGCTAAGCTGTGCGGAGTGTCATCAAAGAAAGGTGTGCAGTCTCTTGCAGACAATGATTCTCCATGGCTCCCTCTTTCTAAACGAAGGCAGATTAGTTATATTGAAGGTCAGTTTTACTCTTACTTTTTTATTTTATTTTCACCATTTATTTTCTCCTGAGAACCTGAGAATACCAGAGAGAACCAGAGAGAACCAGATAGAACCTGAGAATACCAGAGAGAACCAGAGAGAACCAGAACTAGAAACTCACTTTATCCCCACACCTCTGTTTGTACTGCCTTGACTAATCATGATGACATGATGAGAAAATAACTGGATTGTCAGGCACATACACACACACACAGACACAAACTGACAAAAACTCAGTCCTCAAGAGAAAAAACGACAACCTTAGAAAACCCGCATGCACTCAGTCATAGCTAGCGGCTCCCGTGTCACATCCTGTTTGTCAGGCAGGGCAGGAGCCACTACAAGCCGGCTGACAGCATCAGTCATCTGCCTGAAACCCAGCGATCATGTCTGGTGCCACTAGCAGGACGGGGGGCCCTGCTTGCCCAGGGGTCTGGTGACTGGATCATGTCTCCAGCACGGCAGAGCGGCCATGATGCGGGCATATGTTCCCTGACAGGGAGACTGGAGTAGAGCCCTCCTGCAGTCAGAGCAGGGAGACCGACTGGTGGCAGATTGATGTGACATGTTCCTACTGTCAGTGAAGGAGGCTGTGTGTGTGTCTTGTGTGTGTGTCTTGTGTGTGTGTCGTGTGTGTTAGAATCTGCCTCTTAAACTGTAGAATCAGCCTGTAACATCTCCCCCCCCCCCCTCCTCCCTCAACAGCAGAGCACCATTCCCACAATGCCCTGCTTCTCCGTTCCCAGTGTGGATCAGGAGAGGAGAACCCAGTTGCCGTGTGGTGGTCGTCGTGTGAGAGGATTGGTCCTGGCACGCGCTGCATGTGTAAATTGCCTGTCCTGTCTCGCCCTATCTCAGGAGAGAGAGGGGACAGGTGGGGAGCTTGGCAATAACAGATGCTGAACCAAACACACCCATTGATGAGATTGTCTGCGAAGTAAGACAAAAAGCAGGTGAGAATAGCATCAGCACTTTATTGTTTGCACCTTCTCCAGGCAAGGTGCCCTGCTTTGGTAGGCCTGTAAACTGTTGTATCCTCCGAGACCACAGAACTGTCAAACGCTCACAGGCCTCCTGTCTCCAGTGTAGGCCTACCCTGTGGAAGACAGCTTTTTAAAACATCCGACAGCCTTTCACAGCATCTGGACACGTATTTCATTTTGGGAGGCTGTAGTAGCTCAGTGGTTGGAGCTGTTGATAGCAGATCAAGTGGTTGCAGGTTCAAATCTGGGTTGTTTTGTATGTGGTTGGATAAGTGTCTGCTAAATTACTAACTAACTGTACATACAGTTTCACTCAAATTCTTAAGCTGATATTTGTACTGAGAAAAATTCACAAGCGGCGTCAGACGTTTGGAACCGACTGTATAATTATTTGTTTTACATTATTTTCAAATGTACATGAAACATGTTCTCACATACGTTTCACACTGACAAGTGTAACATTTAAACCAAACTGCCATTTTTCAATGAATTCATCTTGCAGACACTTTTATCGAAAGCGACGTACAAAACGATCGAGATTCAAGCTTGAACTCTTCTTCCCACGCGTCGGTTTTCAACCCCAGGTTAATTCCCCTGGGTGGAGTTTCACATAGGTTCCCATGTCTAAGGGAAACACAGATGGAGCCAGGGCAGGGAGGGTGGTCGGGCTGGATGCGTGGTGGTGCAGACCTGAGTCTGTCTCCTCACGGAGCTGCAACGCAGGCCACACACACATGTGCTTGGTTCAGGGACTGCAAGCAACCAGCAAGTAAGTGAAGGTTGCCATATGTTCCGACCACCCAGAGAGAGAAGCCTCATTAGATATGGGTTTGGATCACATTTTGTCCCCCATAATGGCTATTACAAGAAATGCGGGGGCTACTCCGGGACAGTTTCATTCCCTTGAGCCTCCTTTCTCTCTCTGTCTGTCTCTTTCCCCTCTATTTATCTCTCTCTGCTCTTTCTCTTCACATTTTCTCTTTCTCCTTCATTTTGTTCACACAAACAACCACCACTTACCACACACACCTACATCTGCAGTGTGGAAAGGAGATGGATGGACATGTGTCTCTGGAGTGTGTCTGTGATGTGTGTGTGTGTGGTGTCAGTGCTGGCCAGGTATATTCAGCTAGCATGGCTCATTACATCCCACAACCATGATGTTGGAGCCTCTCCTGCTGAACCCTCCTCCCTCTCTCATCACCTCTCATCTTTTCCCTCCCTCCCTCCCTCCCTCATCACCTCTCATCTTTTCCCTCCCTCCCTCCCTCCCTCCCTCCCTCCCTCCCTCCCTCCCTCCCTCCCTCCCTCCCTCCCTCCCTCCCTCCCTCCCTCCCTCCCTCCCTCCCTCCCTCCCTCCCTCCCTCCCTCCCTCCCTCCCTCCCTCCCTCCCTCCCTCCCATCATCTTAGATTTCTTTTTTCATATTTTCTTTTCCCCCTCCTCCTCTCCTCCTGCCTATCTTCTTCTTCTCTGGTGCTCCTCCACCACCTCCCTGCCCCGTTGTCTCCCCCGAGCGAGCCAACATCTCCTCTGTTCGGTGTCAGCAGACTTTATCACTCCTGTGAGGGATGGTCGACAATCTGAGAGAGGCGGCCATTATGGAGCGCAGCTGCAGTTCCAGTGGCAGAGGGGCCTCTGGGCTGAGTGATGGATCTGACTGCAACTGCCGCTACGCCGCAGCCGCGGCTCAAACGCTGGGTGATCGCAGGCCTAACGAGAGAGCAATCTCCCGCCGCCCCCGCCGAGTGACGGATGGCTGGAGGCAGCCGTTAGTATTGGCAAGCGATTGACGCGGATGAGGTTATTAAGAGTTCCCCCCCACCCACACCATCCCCCCTCTCCCCCATCCCCCCCGCCCCCACACTCCTCCCTCACATCCCTGACCCCTCTTTAGTGTCCTACCGTCACACACACACACTCACACACTCCTCACAGACACTGACCGCTGGTTGACATCCTGTGATGTTCGGGGGGGAGAGGAGCCTGCGTCATCCATCACCAGCTGAGGCCTCTTACTGCACTTACTGTTCCAGACACTCTTCTGAATACGGCGGCGTCTTCTTCCTCACCTGCAGATTGCTCAGGGCGGCCATGTTTGATGCACCTCCAACATCAGCTTGTTAGGACATTTCTCTTCAGAAAATACATCGAATGTATTCTTATTTCTTATATCTTTGGCTTTGTCCTTAACTGACAGATTGTGAAAAGTACGTAATTCTTGCATCCACTGGTTGGTTTGAAATGTTGATGGTTATACAATACTACCTAGCACCATAAACTATCCCGTAAGATGTATATATCTACTGTATCTGAATTTTGATTCAGAAACAATGCCCTCTGATCAACACCCAAGTGCACATTTGCCGCCAAAAAATAATATCAAAAATAAGTAAAATACCATTGAAAATTGTCACCGTGAAAACCTTGTCTATAGCAATGTTTTACCCCAGAGGACTCTGGGTAGTCACACACAAAATCATCCATATGAAATGGTCGGCCACTCTAGAGGTCGGAAACCGGGGAGGGGGGGGCGGGTGGGGAGAGGTGGAGGAGGGGAGGAGGATGGGTGGCAAAATAAAGTGAAAGAAAGATGGAGGGTAGTCGGAAGAGAGAGGAAAAAGCCTCCGCTTGTTAGAGGAAAACAAACATCCCATAGCAGGCTGCTTAGCAGCGCTGCTCTGCTGCCCGGCTGATGAAGAGACCATGTCTCCCGCCAGCACGCCAGCACAGGGCCCACTCCATCTCTTCTGGGGGGGAGGAGAGAGAGGAAGGAGGAGGAGGGAGAGGAGAGGAGGGAGGAGAGGGAGAGGGGGGAGGAGGAGAGAGAGAGGGGGGAGGAGTAGAAGAGGGAGGGAGGAGGGGAGGGGAAGGAGAAAGGAGAGGGGTTTTGAGAGAGAGGAGAAGAAGAATGGAGAGGAGAGGAGGGAGGAGGAAGAGAGGAGAAGAGGGATGGAGAGGAGAGGAGGAGAGGAGGGAGGAGGAGGAGGAGAGGAGGAGGAGAGGAGAGAGGAGGGAGGCGGAGCAGAGGAGAAGAGGGATGGAGAGGAGAGAGGAGGAGGAGGAGGAGAGAGGAGGGAGGAGGAGGAGAGAGGAGAAGAGGGATGGAGAGGACAGAGGAGGAGAGGAGGAGAGGAGGAGGAGAGAGCAGATAGTAGAAGAGGGAGGAGGAGGGGGACAGAGAAAGGAGAGGGGAGGAGGAGGGGGGGGGAGGGGGGGAGGGGGGGAGGGGGGGGGAGGGGGGGAGGGGGGGGAGGGGGGGGAGGGGGGGAGGGGAGAGGAGAAGAAGGATGGAGAGGAGAAGAGGAAGAGAGGAGGGGGTTTCAGCCTGCTCTCCCGAGTGGTTCCTGCTTCCAGTACGGCACAGCCTCTCTGGTCATGTGCTACTTAATGCCACGTACAGAAACACCCCTGCTACTGTGGCTCCAGCTGCAGGAGACCCACTTAGCTCAACTGCGCCCTGAGCGAACACACTGGGGACAAGGCTGGGACACTGCTGGGACACTGCTGGGACACTGTGTGGGCTTGTTAGTTATGTGCTCTGCTCGGCTGGGGACGTGTTGATTCAAGGTAAATAATGGAAGAGGTCCGTGTCACGTCACTGGAATCCAGCTTCAATTACGGAAATCTGGATGAATGACTTGGTGAGGCTTTGTATTAGTTTGTGCTCTAGGTTTTTCTATATTTAGGGAACATCTGTCAAGGATAATTGCGTACTGCTGGATCACACTGCAGGTGATTTATGCATTTTCTTATAAGTCTAACCCCAATTTCATTCTGTGCGATTCTTTTAATGTTGACGTGTTTGCTTCCCTGTCAGGAAATGCCTTCATGAGGAGTCTCTGGACCAGCACAACAGTTCAGCAGGCCAGCTTCAGATCTCAGACAGTGTTCCACTGAGTTAACTACATGATCTATTTGAGTGTGTGTGTGTGTGTGTTAGTGTGTGTGTGTGTGTGTGTGAAAGACAGAGAGACAGATGGGGGGGGGAGACAAATCCTGGGGGGAAGGGGTGAGGGGTGGGGACAGAGGGGAGAAGGGGGTTGTGAGTTAAGTAACAACCGACCATAAATACTACCCAAATGTGATTTGCACCGAAGCCATTGTCATGAAAGTGTGTTCGGCACGCGAGAGATAGAGACGGAGTGAGCCAGCTCCCAGACAGGAAGAGAAATAAGACGTATCCATCAAATTAACACATGGGCGACTTGATTGTAATCTCTGCTCAACTCTATTGTGGCTTTGTCCCGGCCTATCCCCTCCGGCTGGGTGATTTGTCAATGCAAAGCTAATAGCATCAATATGAATCTAACTAAAAATCAATATTTCATTACCAAATTGTTAGCGAGAATGAAGAGGAACGAGCGGGGGGGGGGGGCGGCCGTGCGCTCTGCGACGGGAGCATCTGGAGTTCAGTCAGACAGCGTGAGTGATGGCGGATGTTGGGGGTGGGGGGGACGGACCGGGGGGACGGGGCGCGGAGGGGGGGGCGGAGGGGGGGCGGAAGGACAAGGAGGACGGCCTGGATAGCGTGGCGTCTCTCTCTCTCTCCCCTCGCTGACCAGCGACCACGCCGGGACAGTCCTCTCACCGCTCTCTCCCTGAGGCTCTGCTGAAGCGTAGTTGTCTTGACGCTGCGCCTGGTGAATGCAGGCCGTTCCTGTACAGGAAAGCAGAGAGAGAGAGGGGAGGATTCGCAGAACATTACATTTACATTTATTCATTTAGACTTCCAAGAGAGAGCTTTACAAAGTGCATAGGTCACGGTGCATAGAACATAGAACATGGCATAGGACGTGGAATTCAAACATAGGTGCTTGCGGTTAGGCTATGGCCCACGTTATACGCGCTCTACCTGGTGGGTCCACAAGCTCTGAATATGTGTCTCGCTTCACAGATAATCCAGGTGAAAGCACACCTGAGATGTCTATCTCATGATCATAAAGGAGAGCAGAGGGGGACAGCCAAACAGGAGATGGACCACACGCAGAACCGGCAAACAGGATGTTCATCCTAGGATGTCCAGGAATGATCGATTAAACGCATGGACTGTGAACCTCTTCACACTTTTATGGGTAAATACCCCTCGCTTTTGCAGTCAAGTACGGTGTCTGTACCCTGAACAAACATCCCTAACCCACAATTGATTGCGCTGAACTAAACAAAGCAGCTGTTTGCGTACAACCTTCTACGTAATTCACCCCAACCTTATCTCCAACCCCAGCCAAAAAGCCCTCTCTGCTTTAACCCGCAAATCAATCACTGCTTCGTAAATCAGTCGCCGTTGTCTCGCTTACATCAAATTGCCGTTCTGTAAACTGCCTCTGAGGCACTGCCTCTGAGGCACTGCCTCACTGCCTCTGAGGCACTGCCTCTGAGGCACTGCCTCTGAGGCAGGAGGCCCAGAGGCCTCAGCCTGTGCTGCAGAGCATAATTAGTATCTGCGAACCAGCTCAGCTTGAACACTATTAGAGCGGATTAAGAAGTACTCCAATTGTAATTATCAAAGGAGATGGGAAAGAGCAGGTGTTTACAAGGAGAATACAGAGCAGGGGGAACCCTACGGAACATCACTGAGGGAGAGTGGAACCCTACGGAACATCACTGAGGGAGAGGGGAACCCTACGGAACATCACTGAGGGAGAGTGGAACCCTACGGTACATCACTGAGGGAGAGGGGAACCCTACGGAACATCACTGAGGGAGAGTGGAACCCTACGGAACATCACTAAGGGAGAGTGGAACCCTACGGAACATCACTGAGGGGGCAGTCGAGCCAGGGTCCCAACAGTCTTCTCTGGAGAGTACTCTCACATCCTCACATCCTCACATCCTCACATTCTCACACCCTCACATCCTCACATCCTCACATCCTCACACCCTCACATCCTCACACCCTCACACCCTCACATCCTCACACTCTCACATCCTCACAAATAAAGACTCAACATAGAAGCACAAACTGTCTAAATGGTCAAACTGAAGCAGAGTGGAAGATGGAAAACTCCCGCCTCTCGTGGATGAAAGAAACGTAGAAGCAGAAGAGGAGGTTTTTTTTAATAATACAACAATTTCGTACTGAGAACGCATGTGAAACACAATGCCGAGTTAGCAGCCAGAATGTCACTTTCCAACCCCCTCCACACACACACACACTACACACACACACTACACACACACTACACACACTCACACTACACACACACACACCAACCGTCCCCAGACTGTCACGCTTCTCGTGCATGTGATTAGAGTTGCAATGGAACGGTGAGGATCTGCTAAGAAGGAACATGGAGGACGAAGGTCCCCTGGGTATTGCGCCAGATGTTTGCAAGCAGGAGGACGGCAGCAGAGACTTGGGCATCTCAGCCCCCAGAGTACGGCGCCCTGCTCAGATATCTGGGGTGTGGAGACTAGTTAGAGCTGAGAGAGGCGGAGAACAAGAGACTTTTGTTCTACCAGCTCAAACACTCAGATGGAGAGAGAGAGAGAGGGACAGAGAGAGAGAGAGATGAGAGAGAGAGAGAGAGAGAGAGAGAGAGAGAGAGAGAGAGAGAGAGAGAGAGAGAGAGGGACAGAGAGAGAGAGAGAGAGAGAGAGAGAGAGAGAGAGAGAGAGAGAGAGAGAGAGAGAGAGAGAGAGAGAGAGAGAGAGGGGGATTCACTCCCCTAAACAGTGTTGGAGAAGATTGATAGATCTCAGTGTGACTGTATGTCTTGTGCGAGAGTGAGCGTATGTTTTAAAAAAACAACCCTTTTTTTTGGGGGGGGGGGGGGTTAAGGGTTAATATAGTTTAAGCGCCATTTAATTTCACACACCAAGCAACATTGATTTCTTGTTTTGATGATCGGTAAAGTGCTTGAGAACAAAATCTAGATGGCACGACGACTTTAAACTGACACAACACGGTAACAAAAGTTTGAAGCGGAGGCCGTATATAGCGTGCCTCACCTCCTCTGCCAAGTCTCTCCTCGATAACACCTCCTAGGCTTCTACGGAGAGGAGATAACAGACACCTTGTGAATCACTGTTCCAAAGCACAATTCATCTTTGTTTCAAACAAATGTTTAGCAGATGGCTTTGGGAGTTTTTGACGCGAGCCCTCCCACAAACATGACTGACTCACTCCTTTGTCATACCTATTAGGCGTGCGGCTGAACTGGAACGAGCTGGGACTGACACCAACTCTGTGAAAGTGACGATACTTCGCTGTGAAAGTGGTGTAAACTTTCACGGCTCTGTTTGAAAAAGTGTTGTATTTAAATGTACATTCATCTCAGAATTAGAGATAAGGATCCAAGTTAAAGAATAAAAAATAAAAAAATTACGAAGGTGACCTCTGCCCAACCGACAACAGGCCTTCCAGGAAAACGAGACACTACTGAGCTGCAAACTCTGTTTTTGTTTGAATTTTAATGACATTAGGAAGAATCGACGAGGGGGCCGAGGAGGCTAACTAAGGAGAGACGGAGTGGGAGATTTCGATCTCTATCGTTTTCCTTCATCAGCTATTAGCTGTCCTCAGCATGGTGGGCTTCCAGAGCAGAGGCCTTGCTGCTCTCCTGGGAGACGCTCAGATCTGCTTATCTCCCCTGTCCACCTGTCGGTCCCTCCAGTGGGTCCTCTAGCCTGCTGTCCCTCCATTACTTTCACAGTTGAATTTGTAAAGAAAGCATGATTGACATGCTTAGTCTGCAGCTTCATCTCCCGTGAGTCAGAGGGATAGGCTGCAAAGGAAACTATATGGCATTTTTGCCATTTTGGATCAGATGTAATTATTTGTCTGTAATCTGGGTTTGTAATTTTAGATTGAGAGATTTTGCATCAGTGGTGTAAAAAAAACACAAGAGTCATGAATGTAGAGTTTTATGTTGATCGGTTGACCCGGATGAGAAATATGTGAACAGGACAAAGGTCAAAGGTTTCAGTTGAAGAAAAAGAAGAAGGAAAATCACAAATGGGCAGTTAGGAGCATAGGTTAGGAGTTCTTCTAATAACATTATACAGTCTTAAAAGGCAAAGAAAAAACAACAAAAAACACAGCCCCAAAATGTTCCCCCAAAATAAATATTTTTTTTCCGTTTATTATATATATTTTTTTTATCAAATCAGAGACTCTTGCAGTGTTATCAAATGTAATCCCCTGAATCTTAACAAACCTAAGAAAAAAAACTATAAACAAGCCCCATGTTTATTAGGGGCCAATGTGTCCTTTTGCCTCTCTGGAAGTGTTAAAGCAGTCCTCTGCCCCCGGACAAACTGGCACCACGTTGCCACCCGTTCAAAACATCTCCTCACACATGGTTCCAGTTGACTCTGTGAATTAGACTTGTTTACCCAGATGCCTCCTCCCCTGCGCCAGACGTATCCCTCACAACAGAATGGGGTCAGACGTGCATTAGAGACATAGAGGGAGAGATTCACTAGATTAGATTAGTTGAAGCGCTTTGCAGGGTCGCCGTTTTGACAACACGTTTCCCGAGGCATGGAGTGATGGCTACTGGATCGCTACTCCTGACGTGTTGAAAACAATGTGTTGATTTGGATTCCCTGTTGAGTGGAGCGCATTGTCTATAGGGTTTATGGAAATACACGTGTCATTGGGGCTAAGTTAATTTTGGCCTCTACCAATTTAGGTTATGTCAAAAAAACGGGAAGGGAGTGAGAAGAAGCAGATGACCTCTAAAGTGATGGCTTTTCTGTTCGCTGCATGTTACAATCCAGTGCAGTTTAATGGGAATGTTACGGCATTAAATTCCATTGTCTGTTTCTCTTTGGAAACATCGTGGTTTCAGAATAGAAAGCAAATGTTAGTTTGACCTTGAAAGTGCTTAAAGAGGAAGTGTTGTCTTCCATTAAGATTATACGTAGCCAAGAGCACTGAACTATGTAGCCTACTTATCACTGTGCATGTGTAACCTCTCAACCTCTGAAACGGGGATTTATACAACAACAGTGAGGACGGTTTTATTTAAAGGCAGGCGGCGTCTGTAGTTATTGGAAAAGCACAAACAGAAGTTATCCCCTTTGCACGCTGCTCTGAACTATCCAACGTCTTCTTCCAGAGAGAAAGAAAGAGCTTCATTTGTCTCTTTCGTTTTTCATTTTTTACTTTCTTTCCTTATTCTTTTTTATTTGTTCTTTTCCTCTTGAAGAGAGATTTGCTCGGCCTTTTGTTTCCCGCCGCCAGCTTTTGTTCTCTCTCCACATTTGATTCCTCAGGATCGAGGAGAAAGCCATGATTGTCTAGCCTCAGGTAAGATTTTGTAGGTTTACATATCAAAGCCGCTCATTTTTTTCTGCCCCCCCCCCCCCCCCCCCCCCCCCACCCCTTCCTCTCTCTTTCAGTCTCACAGAAGATTGTTTGCCTTACCACATGAGAAGAACAAATCCGGCGAAACAAAAGGGATTATCTGCGCTCTGACGCTGTCGCGTTATTTATCTCTCCAGCTTCTCCAGGGTGACATGTCGGTGTCGCGAAAACCCGACATGGTACACACAAGGTAAACATTCGGAACAAAACACGGTGTTTGTCAGTGAAGAGGCATTCTAGTGATCTTTCAACCACCTGTCTAGTTGTCTTCAGGATTGCATTCAGTGTTTTTTCTAAATAAATTTTATTGAATGTATAAAAGCTAAACCTTTTATATAAAAGAGATTGTGCTTAGTTGAATTATACTGATTTCTTATGAAACCATTTCTCTTGAAGCAGTAAACGATTGGAATCTCACCAGAAGTACCGTGAACGCCAGATAGTGTGTTGGATGAGGGTCAAAGGCTTTTAGGGGATAGAGGGAGGACATGGAACAACATGAAGACATTTTGGTATTGTTTTTGTTACTGAAAGGAAAACAAAAAAAATGTGTAACATTATTCAACCCTTGCGTGGTGTTCGAGTCTGTGGGTAATATTTACAATATTTACAAAAAGAACAATTATACAAGCATTTGTTTTTCAACCTGAGACTGATTGTCCTTGGGTAAAGGGAATGTAAGATAATACATTTCCATGGCACACCGTGCACCCCCTCCTATACATTTGGGATAATAAAAGGGTTCACGTCGACGTTTCACTTAATTCATCTCGCCTCACTCTTCTCAATCCCGACGCTTGCGTAGAATCAAATATCGAGCCCCAGCCCATCGTCCCATATGTTCGTCACATTAAAACCATTTCACTTGTCACGTCAGAAACACGATCCTTGTCACTAAACGTTTCCTACACCTCCGGTTGGTTCTGCAGGAGGAGGTGAGGACAGTGGAGAGAGCGTTACTGATGTGGGTGCAGATCGGACTGACGCAGAGCATGCTGGGACGAGAGGTCACGTGTGGGCCCGTGTGACTGCAGTCTCGGTGAAACTAACCCGACATGACAGTGTTTTGATAAGGGTCATCATTCCCCTCCACGCTAACGCCCTGTAATGCAGATCTTTACTGGATGATCACACACTTATTTCAGATCTAGCTCTCGCTAACGGCGAGAAGTGGGGAAGAGAAATGGCCGAGGACAGCAGGAGAGAGGGAGAAAAGGAAAGATGGGAGAGAGAGATTATTGTTTGG
>NC_090067.1:12389255-12431755 GCF_038355195.1 Osmerus mordax
GACATAATGTCGTTTAAATATGAAATATGACTCTCGATCCACAACCTTACCTCACACCCTCAGAAACACGGTGAGTGAAGGAGTCAAAAGACAGCAAAGTCTCTCTCTCCCTCCCTCTCTCTCTCTCTCTCTCTCTCTGTCTCCATCACTCTCTTTTTGCTCTATCTCTATGACACACACACTAATTCCCACACTTGTCTATACACACTGTGTATCCACATGTCTTGTATGTTCTGGATAAATACCAGGCCTTTATGCAGACTGGCCTCTGGGCAGACCTGGCCTCTGTTCAGACTGGCCTCTGTGCAGACTGGCCTCTGTGCAGACTGGCCTCTGTTCAGACTGGCCTCTGTGCAGACTGGCCTCTGTGCAGACTGGCCTCTGTTCAGACTGGCCTCTGTGCAGACTGGCCTCTGTGCAGACTGGCCTCTGGGCAGACTGGCCTCTGTTCAGACTGGCCTCTGGGCAGACTGGCCTCTGTTCAGACTGGCCTCTGGCGGCAGCAGACTGGCCTCTGTTCAGACTGGCCTCTGTTCAGACTGGCCTCTGGGCAGACTGGCCTCTGTTCAGACTGGCCTCTGTTCAGACTGGCCTCTGGCCAGACTGGCCTCTGTTCAGACTGGCCTCTGGGCAGACTAGGCCTCTGTTCAGACTGGCCTCTGTTCAGACTGGCCTCTGTGCAGACTGGCCTCTGTTCAGACTGGCCTCTGGGCAGACTGGCCTCTGTTCAGACTGGCCTCTGGGCAGACTGGCCTCTGTGCAGACTGGCCTCTGTTCAGACTGGCCCTCTGTGGTTGCAGACTGGCCTCTGTTCAGACTGGCCTCTGTTCAGACTGGCCTCTGTGCAGACTGGCCTCTGTGCAGACTGCCTCTGTTCAGACTGGCCTCTGGGCAGACTGGCCTCTGTGCAGACTGGCCTCTGTGCAGACTGGCCTCTGTGCAGACTGGCCTCTGTTCAGACTGGCCTCTGTGCAGACTGGCCTCTGTGCAGACTGGCCTCTGTGCAGACTGGCGTGGCCCTGCCCTCTGCCCAACACGTGCCTGCGCTCAGCGCCGATCTGATCTTACCCATCCATCTACCTCTCTTTCTCTCTATCTCCCTTTCTCTATCCATCTCCCTCTCCACCTCTCTGTCTCTCTCCCTTCCTCTCTCTCCCTTTCTCTATCCATCTCCCTCTCCACCTCTCTGTCTCTCTCCCTTCCTCTCTCTCCCTTTCTCTACCCATCTCCCTCTCCATCTCTCTGTCTCTCTCCCTTCCTCTCTCTCCCTTCTCTATCCGTCTCCCATTCCTCACGCCACTCTGAAAGGGTGCCAGGGATGTGCCCACAATCCTCTGACTCACCCACACACACTGTCCTTTAATCTGCCCCTTATCCCTCCCTCCCCATGCCTCCCTCCCTCTCTCTCTCCATCATCATGCCTCTCACTCTCCCCCTCTCCTCCTCTCACTTAATTTCTCTGCCTTTGACCTCCTTGTCATTCTTCCTCTCTTTCATGGCCTCCTCTCTCTGGCCTTTCCATCCCCGCCTTCCCCTTGCACTTTCTCCCTCTCTCTTTCACCCTTCACTTCCCTCTTTCTCTTCTCTTCCCTTTCTTCCTCTCCCCTCCCTCCCTCCATCCCTCCCTCCCCTGCCTTTTCCTTTCTTCCTCTCCTCCTCCTCCCCTCCCCTCCCCTGCCCTCCCCTCCTCAGGGCTGTGTGCTGGCCTGGAGTCAGGACGGCAGGATGTGCAGCACGGCAGCTGCAAAAGGCCTCACTAACGCCGGCTGACGAGAAGTGACAGCTCTCTATATCGCTCCCTGGCACTGACAGCTGACAGATGGATACCACTCACACACACTGGAGGGGAAAAGGAGAGAGGGAGGGAAGGGAGGAGGGGGGAAAAAAAGCCCTCAGGATGATTCTCTAGCATTACTCTCTGTTCACGGGGCCAACATTTGATTGAGTGCTGGG
Organism: Osmerus mordax; assembly: GCF_038355195.1. Lineage (NCBI taxonomy): Eukaryota > Metazoa > Chordata > Actinopteri > Osmeriformes > Osmeridae > Osmerus > Osmerus mordax. The sequence continues at coordinate 12,391,209 of NC_090067.1, forward strand.
AGGAAATAATACAGCCTTCCTCTACTGTAGCTAGCGCCGTGCCAAGCTTTCTCTCCTTCTTTCTCTCCCTCGCACACACATCCACTGTTTTCTTTTTCTCTGCTCTCTCTCTCTCTGCTCTGTCTCTCTCTCTCTCTTCTGCCTGGTTACGGGCCTTGTTCTTCATTCACCGACTTTCCCAATTGGCCAGTCCTTCGTCTAACATTCTTGTGCTTTCCAAAACAAATGTGTGGTTAGTACAAACTGGAATCATGGTGGGACATTTTGAAGTTATGTGATATATAATAGAAAAAAAATAAAGGAAGACCCTGAAATGAGAATAAAATGTGTATTAGTAAGTATTGATGTAAAAGTGTTGCAGTCGACGAAGTCTAGAACAGCCCAGAACAGTCTAGACCAGCCGTGAACAGTCCAGAACAGTCCAAAACAGTCTAGAACAGTCCAAAACAGTCTAGAACAGTCCAGAACAGTCCGAAACAGTCTAGAACAGTCCAAAACAGTCTAGAACAGTCCAGTACAGTCCAAAACAGTCCAGAACAGTCCAAAACAGTCTAGAACAGTCCAAAACAGTCTAGAACAGTCCAGAACAGTCCAAAACAGTCCAGCGAGTCCAAAACAGTCCAAAACAGTCCAGAACAGTCCAAAACAGTCCAAAACAGTCCAGAACAGTCCAAAACAGTCCACAACAGTCCAAAACAGTCCAAAACAGTCTAGAACAGTCCAAAACAGTCTAGAACAGTCCAGAACAGTCCGAAACAGTCTAGAACAGTCCAAAACAGTCTAGAACAGTCCAGAACAGTCCAAAACAGTCCAGAACAGTCCAAAACAGTCCAAAACAGTCCAGAACAGTCCAAAACAGTCCAGAACAGACCAAAACATTCTAGAACAGTCCACTCCTGATGCCGAGGAGCTGGAGACGTCTGTCGTGGTGCCAGGAGGGCTGAGCCACACAGAGGCCTACCTGAAGCATCCAGCACCCATCTGCTGTGGGTTTCCTGGGGATTGAAACTACAGCAACAACAGAAAAAAAAGGACTTTGTTTCCAGTTCAATCGATACTCCGTTCTGGTCTGTGGAGACAGCAGGCAGGTGTGGATGGTGATGTGCTTCACTGTTAGAATGTCGCTTTGGATGAAAGAGAGTAAATTAATATTTAGGGATGATTCATGCTGTGGAGTCCAGATGCAGTGCCTCCCTCAGTGTACAGCCATGTTTGTTGATGTTCCCCAACTATATACATAGTAGAGAGTGACGTGACTAAATATGATTCCTGACTACCTTTTGGGATACAAATATTTGATTTGATACACAAAACAAAAAGCATGATTAATGATTCAAATACTGTAAATGTTAGTTGCTACATTTTATGCAGATTTTCTAATACAAATGTCATAATATCCTACGTGATGTTTAAAAAAAACATTATTCCAGCTATTGTTCATGTGCATAAGATACAGTAACAGTATATGTATGTATCTCTTGCAGCTCTAAACAGCTTCAAAAACTCCATGACTTTCGCTTCTGAGACCCACTGCAATTTTTAACATCTCCTTCCAGTGTGTTGGTGGGTTTGCATCATTGTTTGTTTGTGGACGTACATTGGGGTGGGGGTGAGGGGGGCGGGAGACAGGGGAAGCTGGGGGGGGGGGTAAAGGGGTTAGCGAGAAGCGCCCACTTATTTCCTGAGTGATCAAAGCTTCATGACAGATAGATACAAGCCCTCACGCACAGGCAGTACAGGCGGATATTTGATAGCGCTCGTCATCCCGTTAGCCTGAGGGCTGCAAACCGTTCTAGATGCTTATCGCCGGGCATCAGCCTCATTCTGCGCGGCGCTCTGGGTTATAATGATGGAAGGGGAACCAGAGGGCGACAACAGACGGGAATCAGGTGGAGGAGATTGCAGTGAGTGGCATGTGCATCTGAACTTTAGCCTCCCCGCTCGCTAGCTTCAGTCGCTAGCCGCGAGGCGAGCATTAGCCGAAGCTAACTCGGCTGTTCGATGTTAGTTTGTGTTTTAATCGCAGGGTCGATCAGTGTGGCGGTTCTAGCTCACACAGATGACAAGACAGCAACCCTGTCTCGTTTCACTGAGACCCCAACGCTGGGTGATGATTGGGTGATGCTGATGATTCGCTGAGGGACTCTTTTTTTTGGGGGGGGGGGTGTTGGGGGGAGATGGGGTGACGGACGGACGGGGTAACGTCCTCCATTCCTCACACATTGAAACCATAGATTTTTAACCCTCAAGTGACCACACTGAGGTTGTGCTCTTGACACAGTGTGAACACAGTGTGTTCTGCTTGGAAAACATGCGTTGTATATATATCTCTCCCACATTGATGAGACGGGAGAACGGGAGAGACTCGGCTGAACAAGAGAGCCTCTTTGGCCCGGCCTCGCGTTCCCCCTCGCGGCTCCAGTCCAATTCCACTGTCTAATCATCATCGCTCAGGAGAAAACGTCTTTATCAACACTTGCCTCAAGCTGTCTCCAAGGAGCCTGCGAGACGCTAACCCTGGCTCGGCCATTTTGGCGCCGTCTCTCAATCTCACTGCTGTTTTCTGGACCTCCCAGACATCATTTTCTCCGACACGATAGTGTCAGGACACGGGGGAGTCCAGCCATTGTGGGTTCAGTCTCTCCAGCCATCACTAACTGATGTGGTGCATCAGTGGTCCTGTCAATCAAACAGGAGGAATGGAGAACTGGGAGATACCTGCGGTGTGATGTGTGTGTGTGTGTGTGTGTGTGGTTGTGTGTGGGTGTGATGTGTGTGTGGGTGTGTGTGTGTGTGGGTGTGGTGGACAGCTAGCTTATAACAAAGTGGTCTGGGTTCAGATGTGCAGTTCTGATAAGTGATTGTGTGTGTCTGTGTGGTGTGTGTGTGTGTGTTTGCACTGTTATTGCTTTCCGGTGAAAATCTTAAAAGCTCATAACTACTGAAAAGGATGGGGGGGGGGGGGGGGGGGGGGGGGGGGGGAGAAGCGTCAACCACAACGCTAACCCTACACAGACAATAACTCTCCAGGCAGGTATAGCAAACTTCAATGAGTTACCGTTGAGCTACGGTGCCACCGACCCCCCGCCCTCCTGCCCCGCCCCCACCGCCCCCCGCCGAAGTACCCAAACACACCCTCCTCGTAACGAGCCGAACAAACGAAACGAACAGTGACACGAGCAGCGCCGACCACGTCAGCACGCGTCAGAAGGTCGAGCGGGCGCCCCGCCGTTGTTCCCCCGGAGACGAAGAGTGGCAGTGCGCACGGTGCACCTCGGGGCGCCGGAGCTGTCACGGCGACGCACAGCACTGCATTCTGGGAAGGGTCCCCTCGTTACGAGCTGGCACACATCCTGTCACTCATCGGATGTTCCTTGTCGCGCTCGCTCGCCGGAATCGTTACTTCTCCTTCACTTCCTGTGTTCTCTCCGGATCCTACTTGACCTTTTAGAGCGCACGAACGGGATAGAGTAACTGAGGGGCTAAAACGCTTCAGATGCACATAATATGATATCTGGAAACATAGCCAGAAAGAGTTAGTTGCGTCGCTTCCTTTTTGTGCTGAGATACAGTGCGACGTGTTTTTTCCGATAACGACACAGGACTGTCGGTCGGTCGGTCCGGGCCGACGAGTGAATGATATCGCTCTCTCTCTCCGCCAAGACGGGCGAGCTCGTTCACGTCATGAAACACGACTGGATGTCATCTCGAGTCTCTCCACCTGCCACTCACTGCTCTCAGCCGTCCAGTCTGAGGAGATGGTTTATGTCCAAGCTAAGCCTGAGATGTGATGAAAAAGGTATCAAACAAGCTGAAGTGTTGAGCTCGGATTTCATTTGTCACGATGAAATAAGAGAAGGTCAGTTTGTTTTGAGTTTCCTCTTCCTTGCCAGGGTTAGGGTTAGGGTTGGGTTAGTACCAGGGTTAGGGTTGGGTTAGTACCAGGGTTAGGGTTGGGTTAGTACCAGGGTTAGGGCTGGGTTAGTACCAGGGTTAGGGCTGGGTTAGTACCAGGGTTAGGGTTGGGTTAGTACCAGGGTTAGGGTTGGGTTAGTGCCAAGGTTAGGGCTGGGTTAGTACCAGGGTTAGGGCTGGGTTAGTACCAGGGTTAGGGCTGGGTTAGTACCAGGGTTAGTGCCAGGGTTAGCGCTGGGTCAGTACCAGGGTTAGGGCTGGGTTAGTACCAGGGTTAGGGCTGGGTTAGGGCTGTCTCCCGGCCATCTGGGTCTCCTGTTGAGATGTTCCTGCTGTGACAGCCACGTCCCTGTACAGTCGGATTCTCCACCATGGCTAAATCAATCCATCACTCACACACTTACTCATACACATGCACCCATGCCACACACACACACGTGTGCACACGCACACAAATGCACATGGTACACACACACACACACTGAAGAAATCTGCCATGAAACATAATCACAAAAGGTCATGTTGGTGCGTGAGGAACAGATTAAATTAGCATAGTATTAGATATGGAAAATGATTTCTGTCAAAACCATCCGAAGCACAATTATAATATGTTAATTACGTATTTCATTAAGGAAGTTGATTATGGTTCACAGATGAAATCATGCAGTCAGAGACACCTGGAAGGAAGCAATGGGGCTCAAACTCTCTCTCCCTCCCTCTCTCTCTCCCCCTCCTGCTCCCTCCCTCTCCTTACCCCTCTCTCTTTCCCGCCCTTCACTTTCTCTTTATTTCTATCCCTTGCATCTTCATTGCTCATCATCATTTTTCATTAATTTACAGTTTGCCATTCACTTAGGCCTTAATTGCTGCAGCATGGAGGAGAAGTGGAGAGGAGTGCAGGAGGAGAGGTGGAGACGAGTGGAGGAGGAGAGGAGAGGGCTCCTATTTGTTCATCAAAGAGGAAATGAGGGTTAGCAAGAGAGCATATTCATTGACCGTGCCACCCCACAATGGGTCCAAGGAGAGACTGAGCATTGTTATGGCGGCCAATAAAAACAGAGAGAGGAACGAGGAAGGGGGGTGGAGGGTGGGGGGACGCTGGTACAGTTTTCCTAACGTTCTGGTTTGTAAAACACACGCACACGCACACACACACGCACACACACACACACACACGTACACAAGCACACACACAGTAATACTGAGCCCATACACAAACAAACAAAAGTCAGTTCTCTAAACAGTGGCTTTGCCCCTCTGGAAGGCAGCTCAAAGGCAGGATTTGCAGCATGGCAGCAGTGGTGAAAACAAGCCCAGCCAGACACGCTCTCGTGGGAGCGCCATCTTCATTACTGGCCTCGCTGCATGCTCTGGTACGGGGCGGGGTTGGGGGAGAATACAGAGAGAGAGAGAGAGAGAGAGAGAGAGAGAGAGAGAGAGAGAGAGAGAGAGAGAGAGAGAGAGAGAGAGAGAGAGAGAGAGAGAGAGAGAGAGAGAGAGAGAGAGAGAGAGAGAGAGAGAGAGAGAGAGAGAGAGAGAGAGAGAGAGATGGATGTGAGGAGGGAGTGAGAAGAGAAAGGAGAGAGAAGGGTGCAGTATGGTGGAATATTGTCTGTCTGGTTGTCAATAATGATTGTGGATGACACCCAAAGACTATTCATGGACTGTTAGTTAGTGCTGGACTTATTAATTGTGGTTAGCGGCAGCAAGCTAAGATGTTTCTGCAGATGGGGGGGGGGGGGGAGGGAGGGAGGGAGACGGGGAGAGGCGGGGGGAGAACACTTCTGAGAAGGATCATTAACGTCTTGCTGAAACATGCACACTCGTTCTGTCAAGTCATGGAGCGTACACAGTGACTATAGGCGGCTGTGGGTTGATTTGGGTCATCAACATCCTTGTCATCCATGTTTATCTGGACCGGAAGCTACAACATCAGGTGTGGGAAGTCTGCAAAGCAAATAGAGATTTCCCATAAGTAGACCTCGCTCTTTCAAGTGTATTTACTCAAACTCTGACAAACAGACATACTTACAGTATACCATACGCATGCAGGCAGACACTCTGACTCTCCCTCTAGCTCACACACACACACACACACACACACACACACACACACACACACACACACACACACACACACACACACACACACACACACACACACACACAGATGCACAGCACGTCACTATTAAAAGGGATGTAGATCTGAGCTGACTGGAGCCCTTTGATGTGCATTCAAAGATGTATCAACATGAGTGAGCATGGTTAACAGTTAATACATTTCAAAGCCTGAATCTCATGAGATTGTCTATGGAAATACACTCAAGAAGAAACAAGTTCAAGTTTGAGGCCGTTTTTCCCCCCGAATAATTTCCTCTTTTAAATACACAGCTGATACTTCACAGGTTAGTACAACACAGAAGAGGGACTATCTCAAAACCAACATGTATTTATCTCTTTACAGGAACATGTTAGAGCTGATTCCATTTTCCCACGAGTCATTTGCCAAAACAAAGAAAACCCTGCAAAAACCGCCATTTTACAGCAGCAGCAAAGTCAGTTAGCATTATTAGTTAGCATGCTACTGCATTACATACCAGGCCTCTTTCTGAGTTAGCTAACTAATGAACTCAGGGATTGTTTGACAGTCACAAATAAGCAAGTTAATTAGCAGTTGACTACAAAGAATAATGTTTACTGTGATGAGGTGTGCTGCGCTCTGTTTAAATCAGGTGTTGATAGCCAACAAAGGTTATAATTAGTTTTCTCTCTCAACAACACGGCTTCCTTCCTCTGTTACAACCTCCCTCATTCCCATTTAGTCATTTTCACATTTAGTCATTTAGCAGACGCTCTTATCCAGAGCAACTTACAGTAAGTACAGGGACATTCCCCCGAGACAAGTAGGGTGAAGTGCCTTGCCGGGAATCGAACTGGCAACCTTCAGATTACTAGCCCGATTCCCAAACCGCTCAGCCACCTGACTCATTTACTGCTGGTGTATTCTATATTTTAGGATCTACTAGTTCGCTGCTTGAATGCCGTCAACCATGAACTGTCCTATTCTTGAGTACAGGAAGTGCTTGTTTTTAAAAGAGCTTTAGATGCTTTCAAAAATGCTTTTTTAATAAAAATGAGCGCACACTATGGCGAAAACTATCTACTACAGAATATCAATTACTGAACATGACCTTTGCAAAATGTGTCTATTTGGTATTAAAGTGCCTTGCTTTTGTTGCTCGGCTGTGAAGACTGTTCGAATCTGTCTCAGTTCATTTCCTGTGTATCCTCCCCTCTCTGCTACATTTCCTGTCGTTCTTCACTGTGTATCTCAACAAGGCAGCCCTCCCCAAAAAAATCGGATTTCAAACTGCATCACAGTTTTGATCTCAGAACTACATTTGGGACCCCCTCACACAATCACTCTCCAACCACGGCTGCTCTCACAACTATGAGCCCTTCCAAAGATTTTATATCTCTCCATCTTTTTTCTTTTCATAGTCTTGTACCCCCCTCCTGTGCCAACGACATTGCCCATTATTCAATGATTAGCCACTCAACCGAAATTCTTGAAAGACAGACAGACACAGATTGTGTGAGATGGGCACATCTTGTGTGAGTTGGATGATGAGGGCAAAGCAAGATGGCAGGGCTCTCTCAGTCTGGTGACAAATGCAGAGGATTACCATAAGCCAATGATCCCCAATTTGAGTGTGTGTTTAAATCTCATTTGAAGTGGCGTCAATAACATTCTCACGCCTATTTAGAAAGAATCAAATCTGTCTGCATCAACCATCAAAACTCTGATTCGACTTCTAAGGAGGCCAATTTGTTTCGGAATTTACGCAATTTGATTTTTTTTTTTTTTGTGAGCAATTATGATATCTGAATTTATTCATGAGGCTCAAGAGAGTTGAACTAGATTCCTCTCTCCATCAGTCCTCAAATTAGCCTTCCTTATCAACGGTTTAAGTGAAGATTAGGACGAAATACGGTCTGTCATGAGACTTGGGGTTAATGTTGCTCCTGGGTGACGCTCTCTCTGGTGTCCAGAAGCGTAATCTTCATTTTTGTTGTTCGCTAACGTTGCTCGAAAGTACATCCGCTGTCAGTACCCATCATTCACAGTAGGGATAGCCAACATTCGCGTTTGACCCCCAGGTATTGAAAAACAAACAAAACTAATTCCCAGGCTCTCAAGTTTTATCAAAGGTTTGGCGTGAGATTACCATAGTAACCATAATAGGGAGTGGGGGGGGGGGGTCTGATTGGCTGGTAGGTGGCAGTAACTCTGTATAACTCGAGACAGCTATCAACTCGCCAGAAAACTCTGTATGCCTGCGCCTCATCCATTAATTTTATATAGAGGACAAGTTATCCCTTAATTTTCAACGTGAAAAATACAAGGTGTTGCGTGAGAGCGTGAGAAATGTTTGTGAGACTTGAGAGCCCTGCAAAGAGTTTGAGTTTTTATTACAGTAAATTTATTCTGAGTAAACATGTTTGGAAAGTCATTTCCTGTTAGTTAAAACAGTAAGTGAACTGGTCTGAATCTTAATCTATGCTCCTTATTTAGCTATTTGATGTGTAACATGATAAATGACTCCAGTGTAAATTATTTTCGTATTCACCTACTTGGGAGAGTATTTTAAAATACAGCATACAAGCAGAAAACATGATCTCTTATCTATTTGCATTTAAGTCATTTACACGTTTCAGAGGAGATGTCAACAGTGAAATTAGAATAGTTGTAAGTGGGGAAAGTGTGGTTTAGTGGGTAGATGTCGGTAACGTATGTGTGTATATATTTGTGTCGGTGTGTGTGTATGCCTGTGTGTGTATACCTGTGTGTATGTGTACTTGTATGTGTGTGCATGCTTGTGTGTGTACTTGTACACGTTTGTGTATGTGTGCCCTGTTGTATGATAAATGTGCTCTCTCTCATAATCTATGTGCTTCAAAATATGATGTATGTGAGGATGAACTTTGAATTATAACCTAAAGAGGGACTCATAAATCATGTGACTTTGGTGGGGAGCAGACCAGAGGAATCCATTTTGTGTGTGTGTGTGTGTGTTTGTATTTTATGAATAATGCAATTGTGACTGGCCAGCTGGATGCAGACAGTGACTTAGACCTACGTTTACTGAGATAGAAACAGCTCTTTTGGTAGAAAAGGATGGAGGGAAGGCAGTGTTATTGTTCAGACTCAAGGTCAGATTCAGCTCTGATCCTATAGATGTTATACGTCATGCCTCACCTTGGTGTCACATACACAATATGAATAGGCCTGTCGGAAAGTGCTCCTCTCTATTACTTTGGTGCAGATTGTGAGGTTTATGTTTAAAAACTTCAGACATACACAGACTACATCATCCTATTTGTAGTCATAGCCTGTAAATATTGTATGTCAGTGGAGGTAATAGATAAAAAGCTAGAGAGAGACCTCAATAGTGGTGGTCGATGAAATTCAGCACAAATACCCTTCAAGAAATATTTGATCTCCAGACTTGTAAAATGAATCGCTAACAAGGAGAAGTAGGTCAGTCCGGTCCTCTTATGATCTGGAGGATCCCAGATCCTGGCTGAGATCAGACAGGAGCTATAAGACACTGGCCCCAGATGGCTTCAGGTCAGGGCTGGGTGTGGTTTAGGACATGTAATAATCCTGAAATCTATCAGTTAAATATTTATGAATTTTATGAATATAATTCAAATGTTTAAACCCTGAAAAATAAGTAAACACATGCAGTGTTATTCCCATGGTCCGGACCACTGACACCGTGTTCAGTCTTGAAACTAAAATACGACTTATTTCTTCGTTTGACAACTGTGTTCTCTTCTTAGAGCCTTAAACCAGTCTCATACTTACTTCCTCCTGAGATACAAAGCAGAACAACCAGGTTGGATGTGAGGGTTTGTGTCCAAGCCACGCTTTCAACCAGTCATTTAAGCCCTGAACACAAGTTGACAGCATCCTCTTAGCATCCAACCAGAGACGCAAAAAACCCTTTCACAGGGAAATGTAAAAATCCACCAACTGTCAGGTGAGACCACAGACTTACCTCGGCACAATGTAAGAAGTGATTTTCCCCGAGCAGGGGCACTGTCGCTAGGGCTTTCTTTGCTTCTCTGAGGTCTAATTTGTACTTAAATTGCCACTGTGGCCGCCCCCCTCTCCTCTCCCCCTTGCACCCTCCGATGACACCGATGTTAGGTTGAAACCTCAAGGCCTCCTCTCAGGTCCTCGCATCCTCATGTTCTCCTGGCAGGAGTTTCGGAGGGAAAGATCCATGCGGTTTCTTCGCTCGCTGCTTCCAGAGTAGGAGGGAAGGAGAGAGGACGTGAGGGATCGAGGAAAGATTGAACTTGAGTACTCTTCCCCCCCCAGCCTTCACTCCCAACTCAAATTAAATGATAATGTCCTCATCTGGGCCCAGAATGAGCCATCATTCACAGGGGGTGAGAAAGGGGGATCGCTTTCAGGACCAACTCGGAGAACGGACATTAGACGGACAACAGCTAAATGCGTCTGAGATTAATACTTTTCCACTTAACTGATAAGATGATGTCCAAGTAGCAAGTAGCGTTGAGAGGCATTAAAGTTTGCAAATTCCCGTTAGCTTAATTTCATTGCATTGGCCGTTGAAGATAAAAAATGAAACAGAGCTTTTATTTGGCTTTCTTCACACTTTAATCTGAGAGAACCAACTGGGAAGGATGTTGGAAGTGTTAAATAAAAGCAAGATGTATCATTTAATCAATAGTTTCCTGCCTATAGGACTTGTTTTTGGATGTGAAAATACATAAGTATGTATTGAATGGTCGAATAGTTTTACCATCCTATTGAGGTTCATTAGCTGTGGGCATTATTCCTATAGTCTCCACTCAGTCACATCCATCGGTTGTAAATCACCTTTGCTGCCAACAGAAAAGTATTTACTGTCAGGAAACACTTTCAATTTGCTGTGAAAAAGACAACATACATAAAACATATAGAACACAATACATATCTGTCCTCAACCGCCACCCACACACCACACCCACGCAATCCATCTGCCCGCAACTCACACGTACATGCTCTCATCCGTCCCCTGTACGCCCAAACCAGCGCAAACAACATGGGTGAACAGGGGTGGTGGTGGGGAGGGGGGGTTGACGTCGAGGGAAAGACACACATGGGACAAACTCGGCTCTGCGATCAGGGGTCTCGTAGCGCCGCCCGCCGCGGCGCCGCCCCGGACGCCCGTAAGCAGGTGCGGCGAGCGAGGAGCCAGGCGTTAGATCCTCACCTCGGGTATTTACTCTGCCGCTGAGTGAGAGAGATTAGCCTCGCCCGTCCTCTGATTTATGGTCGACAGAAAGCAATCCCTTCTCGTCCTCCTCGCTCGGGATTCCAAGGCAGACTGAAAGGCCCTTGATACTCTTTTAGCCCCTAGGTGTAATGTTTGATAATATAACTACTGCTTCTGTCACAACACTCCTATTCTTCCCTGTGCAAATACATTACACCGGCTCAGATTTATGTGAGTAGGGGGATGTTAGTGAGAGAGAGAGAAAATAAGAGAGAGAAAGAGAGAGAGAGAAAGAGAGAGAGAGCGGGGGGGGGGCGGGGCGGGCGGGCGGGCGGGAGGGGAATATGCATTGATTAAAAGCCCTAGATATTCACATCCAATACCGCCCCAAAGAACATCAGTTATTTTGCATTCTGACACAACGATTGATAACTCGTAAATGCGGCCGGGGATGACAAATGCAGATGGAAACTGACTCTGACAAAAACGATAACAGCGCTGGTCTCGGGGGGGTGAAGAGGCAGGAGAGGGATGCTGTTTAAAATATTTAATCATTTTATGAAGGCTGCAAGATGTTGTTTGACCCTGGAGGAGTGTGAATGTCATGTGGATCAGAAATTGCCAAGACTTTGAAGTTAAACAGAGCAGGAGGTGTGTGTGTGTGTGTTTGCATGTTTGTGTGTGTTGTGAGTGTGTGTGTGTGTTGGCATGTTTGTGTGAGTGTGTGTGTGTGTGTGTGTGTGTGTGTGCGTGGTGGGTGGGTGTGGTTGTGGTCTAGGATGGCTCCCCAATGATATATTACAAATTCTATCATTATTTGGTCTCTGTCTTGAGGATATGTAATATAATCTATTCTTATGGAAAACTGCAGAGGGCATAACAGAAAGGCTGTTTGTGCTGGTTTTGTAATCAAATATTAAAGACAGAGCTAATACAGCCAGGTTGTTGTCTGTTTCCTTGCCATTAGGCAGGAAAGAGAGAAAAAGAGATAATTGTGTTCTATACACATCCATACAGGACATGTAGTAATGTCTTGCTTGTTTGTATTTGTAAATAATAAATGTTTATTTCTCATACACAAAGCGGCATCATACAATTGCATGTTTGTGTATTTCGAAAGGCTATGTTTTATTTAGGTAATCTAAATATACATTCAGGTATTCATGAGACATAAAATCCTGCATTGTATTCTGAAATAAAAGCCTTAATTTTACTGATGTGTTTTTGTGATTAAAATCAGTTCTCCGACTATGTTTGAAAGCTGTTTTCAAAAACCTGTGGGAGTTTATTTGACTGTGAAATGTTTAGCAACAACACGAGTGTGTGTGTGTGTGAAGGCCCCTAACCTCTACAGCTACTAAACTCTGATTAGTCCCCGCCAAGTCATTCCAACTAGTCCCTTTTGTCCTGACAACAGAACTGCAACGCCCCCCCCCCCCCCCCCCCCCCCCCACCTGGCACACAGCAGAATCATGCAGAGGAAACAGCAGGACATATGAAAGACTGCCCCCACCTCTCTACACCCCCCTACCCATCCCCCCACACTACACACACACTACACACACACACACTACACACTACACACACGCCACCCCCCACTTCTCCTAAATCTCTAACAGCACCCCCACCCAGCTCTTAAATCCATAAGCAGCTGTGAACAAACTGCTCCTCATCTCGTCTCGTATTTGAAGGAATCAGCCCTATTACAATCCTCTTATCAGTCAGATGTCTGAGATGCGGCGCAGACAATTAAGTGGGAGCCACTAATGAAGCAGATTAGCTCCTCGTGTTGAAAAATAACTTGAGGGCTACTTGAAGAACAGACAAAATACATGACCTGCTCGTAGACCCGATGTCAGACTTCTAAGGGTTAAATACAAGTCACGTCTGTGACGTCATGTGATCCATACCTTTGACATGACGCCTCTTCACGGTACACTTTCTCATCGGTGAAGTTGAGTTGAAACTTTACCAAACAAGAGAGAGAAAGAGAGAGAGAACGAGAAGGAGAAAGACCAGACCATAAGCAGACGTTATAAATAGTTCAAATGAGAGGTGTGTCTGGGATGTTACGGCGTACTGCCGAGATTAAAGAGCTGCTGCCGTCTTCAGAACGCTTCACAGAGAGACTTCACAAGGATTTGGTTCGGCTTAAACACCACCTGACACACAAAATCCAAACAAACACTTCCACAATAATTACGTGTCTAGTGTCCGGGATGACAGCATTTCAACTTAGGTATTATTCAAGAAGGGGAAATTGAGAAGAATAATGCAAGCCGGCGTTTCTTTAATTTCTGAGGTTGAAGACCTCAATGTCCGACAGGTGTGTTGGAGTTTAAGTAATGCGACTGTTTCATGTTAGCAGAACCTTTGGTTGTGGGATGGTAGTCATTGTTGAGGGAGCTCTCTGGAACGTTTGTCACAGCTGATTTGCAATGGTCTTCAAATAGGTTTCCCGTACTCAATCCGCAGCCATATTACAGTAATGTAAGAACTGCCATGAGTCTTAAAATATTTAGAAACCTTTAAAACTTGTGAAGAATAGATTTGGCTGTTTGCAATTGTGTTGTGTGTGACATTAGTGACACGTCACTTGACTGAAACTACTTTTCTCATCAACAAAATAAAAAATTACTTTGCTTTACTTATAATGAAACCCTGTTAGTTTAGTCCACATTTTGTATTTCGTTTCATGGTTATTGAACACACAAATGTATTTAATCTAGATTAAGTACAATCATCTAAGTAGAATGTGCCTAAAACAGTGTGCATATGTGTGCGTGTTTTGTACATGTAACTAAATATTTACTTAGTACCTGTACATTACATGAAGTGTTTAGAAAAAAGTAATTGTTCAAAATATAGAGATAGTCTGAAACTATTCTAAAACTAAATCGATATAAACCGTCCTTTCAAACCAACACAGGCAGGAATCAACAGCTTGCTCCTCTCCTTGGCGTTGTTCAGCTCACGTCCCATCAGCACTTCCAAATTGGGAAACACTAACCCAAGCCAACGCCCTGTGTTTCTCTGTGGTGTCCAACTTTACAGTGTTTCTGTGCCAGTTAGTGGCGTTTGTTGGCCCTTGGAGGTGTGCTCGCACATACTGTGTCCTTGAAAACTTTGTGCTCTTCCCTGTCACACCTGCATAGCTGTCATATTGGCTCTTGTCACATTTCTCCTAAGGTTACTGTGCACACTGTGGAAGGTCATCAAGGAGAGACTGTAAAACACAAGTCTACAGTGTTTGAGGCCCAACACACACACACGCACACACGTACACACACACACACACGTACACACACACTGCTGACAGTAAAGGAAACAGACAGACAAACAGCAGGGATGGACTCGCATATTAATTTGAATATGTAGGTTAACCCAATCCTATTCTGTGTAGAAGTATCGGCTTGTCTGCTTGAAAAGAATAGCTTTGGACAGACATCAACACTGAGGATACTGGATATTTAAAACTGTAATTTGTATTAATTTATGTAAAACTCTGAAATCATGTGCATGTGTACAGGTAACATTCTACGTTGTTGCAGGTCTGTACATCACAGTTCTGGCACATTCAATCTTAACGCAGAACAACATGATCCTCATAGACTCCAACCAGAATCAGTTACTATAAATATCATCCATATCAGGAATCGAACCAGCAACCTTCTGATTACTAGCCCGATTCCCTAACCGCTCAGCCACCTGACTCCCCACAGCCACCTGACTTCCCACATGTGCCAGTGATAATGCTAAGCTAATAAGTTTTAATTCCACACAAATAAAAGGTTTGCTGGCTTTGCCTCCTGACGAGATGGACGAGAAGCATCACAAAAAAACAACAAAAAAGGGAAAAACTTAGAAACATGAAACGAATGAGAAGGAAACTGAATGATAGGCAGTAAAAGGTATGCAGTAAAAAAAATGACACCTCCATGGCTGAAAATTGATTTCAAGTTTTGTTAGTCACACTGAAGAAAACATTGCATCTAAAATAAATTGCTCACAAAATGCCCTAGGAACACAAAACCGGTGCCATTAAGAATATAATAGGATTATCATTTCTGTTTGTTTGTTATGGTGGATGAGGAAAATCAGGGTTAAGAGAGAAGCTTAACAGCACACTGTTATCAACGCTTCAGAAAATTAGCTGCAGACAGAGAGATCATTTGCATATTCATTTATAGTTTTTTTTTACAGAATCCACCTTGTTAATTAGGCCGAGCGTAACGATTGCCACTTATTCCAACAAACACATTGTTGCAGACGTGCAAGAAATCGTTTCTCTATTGAGTTTTCTAAGTGAGAGTGTACCCACAATACTGTGCCATGTTGTCTTCGACCACTGGTAAAAACAGTGTGATAATGATTGACGTCAGAGGGAGTAATTCCCTGTATATAACAAGCGCAAACAAATGTCAAACACAGAAAATGCCATGAAGGTAGTAACTTGCATATGCCCACACTTGGTGTGTTTGTGTGTTTTTATTCACAGCTGCAGACACACACACACACACACACACACACACACACACTGTACACATCCTTGTGAAGTGTCAGTCTCTACACCTTAAGTGGATAATGAACAAGCCAAATTAAATTGTTTGATCTTAATTATCGTGTACAAGACTTGAGACAGTCTGCAATAGTGTTTAAAAAAATAACGCATATGGCTCAATATGATATGTTAATGTGACAATGTGCTAATTAAAGATTGCTTATTGCCACTCACTCCAGATAAACACACTGAACACCTGCAGTAGTTACAGAACACGGGTGGAACATGACACGCAGTGATGAACACCCACCAACCATGTTTTAGACTCGTCTATAATTTTGCGGCCATCATCTACACGGGCGACTAAAACGTGCTGCGAAGCCGTGCGTTTGAATGTCGTTCCATTTAAACGTACAAAATTCGAAATCGATTAAAGAAAGGAGCCGTGATGCGTAGACACATTCTTACTATGGCACATGTTTCCAAACCGACAAGATCCTTCCAATAACAGCATTTCTCAATTGTCTGTTGGGAGTGGGGAGACCAGGCTTGTGGATCTGGGTCTCTGGAGGGTGGCCTGTCCTCTGGTCTGACCAGACCCAGGGTGTCCTCTCATTCCCTCTCCTGTGTCCACGTCATGAGCGCTTTGGGGTTTTCAGGAGACAGCATATTGTACATGACTGGCTCCACTCCAGGTTCAATAACAGGCCTTGCTCCAGCTAAACTTCCCCCAGGCCTACCCAAGAGGCAGGGGAAGAGGCATCTCCGTAGAAGAAGAAAGATAGAGAGAGACAGATAGAGAGAGAGAGAGAGAGAGAGAGAGAGAGAGAGAGAGAGAAAGAAAGAAAGAAAGAAAGAAAGAGAGAAAGGGACAAGAGAGAAGGGGAAAGAGAGATAACGAGGAAAGAGTGAGAGACAGAGGGAGAGAAGGGAGAGAGAGAGAAAAGTGGGGGAGACGGAAAGAGAAAACGAGAGAGAGAGAGATAAGGAGAGAGAGAGAGAGAGAGAGAGAGAGAGAGAGAGAGAGAGAGAGAGAGAGAGAGAGAGAGAGAGAGAGAGAGAGAGAGAGAGAGACGGTGAGTGAAACTGAGTGAGGCCAGACAGGTGAGATGGACAGGCTGCCCTGCCTGTGCTCCATATCCCCCTGTCTGTTCATCCACTCCCCCTGAAACTGAGAGCACATTTCCATCAAACTGATCAAAAAGCTGCTTTGATGCCTGCAGGAACCAGGTGACTGCTTGGCTCTTAACCATCTCTTGCAATAACTAGAGCAGTACTGTAGGATCACTGCACCGTCAGTGTGTGTGTGTGTTTCCAACGCTTACAACCAAAATCTGGATAAACGTAGGCAACCAAAACACATGCACGGACGCCTCCCCTCGTTAGCATTGTCACCCAGTTTCCTACCTTCTAAATCACGGCCAAAAGCTCTGGTTAAAATCAAAATATCGCCTCGGGGCTTCTTATTTATGCACAGTCAAATCTAACGGGCCAAATCTATTCCGTGAAAAGCACCGCATTCAATATCTCCAGACGGTTGACGACGCACAGCGGCCACGATCAGACATGCGGGTCGTGACGGCAGACAGACTGAGAGAGGAGAAGGCTGCAGCCTGGTTTCCTTTAATGGGTCGTTACCACAGAAGACCATTCCAGTTCTCAGCCCTAGGGGCCTATTTGCAAAATCATCATTATCATCATGAGCACATGTTGACTCATTTGGTGGCTGGTGACAGAGGGTTAGAGGGGGTGGAGTAAAGAGGCAGAGGGGCAGGAGTAGAGGCAGAGAGGGGTGGAGGAGGTAGGGAGGCAGAGGGATCTGGGTTTCGAGTGACCTTCTGAATAGTTTGGCTCTTCTAAACGAAGGCTGCTGCAGCCAAACTCCCTTCCACACGTGCTGTGCTGTTGTCAACAAGCACCATCTCTTCTGGGTGACATTCTTCATTCCATCTGCATCTCAGTGTAGTTGTCAGATAACTCTAAAAGTGTGGTAGGTTTCTTATCAAATTTCCTAGTGATATGAAGCCTTGGAAAACACATTGAGTGTGTTGCCAGAGCTAGTGTACCACACAGGACCAGGGAAAGGAGAACTGTTCAGATGTGCTCGGTCTCCAAGCCTGTTTAATGCTTGTGGATGGTGTGTGGCTCTTTGTGACACATTTGATTTGTTGGCACATCGAAATAGGGTGTGTGCACACATAAATAACAGAAGTGACTCTTTTTTCAGCTGTGTGTATGCTGCGTGTGTGTGTGTGTTTGCGTGTGTGTGTGTGTGTGTGTGTGTGTGTGTGTGAGCCTCCGCAGCCCTGTCTCGTTCCTGCGTTGATGCTGACAGGTCTGATCAGGAAGTGATGACAGCCTATGATTGTCAAAACCCCCGCTGTTGACTGGCAGCTTGGCTCTGGCATACGCCACCACTCTCTCTCTCTCTCTCTCTCTCTCTCTCTCTCTCTCTCTCCATCTCTCTTTCCCCCTCTCTTTCTCCCTGTTTTTGTCACATCTATGTTTCCTGGCAGTCTGTTGGTTGGCTTAACTTAAAGTGAAAGTATTAAAAAAAATGGCGAGAGACGCAGTGGCAGTGCAGATCCAGTACAGTCAGGGGAACTCAATCTTGGTGTGTTGTGCTTGGGGAGTCGTGTGTGATGTCACATGTCAGGGCTCCTACTGTTAGGAAAATGGAAGCCGGCACAGCTAGTGACAATGTGGGGAGAGGAAGCAGGACTGTAGAGCCGAGCTTGGAGAATGTCCGCCTCGACAAAAATAAGGACTTCTCGTCACACTCTGTGACTGGACAGGTAGGACAGGTGTGACATGGGGGTTGCCCAAGCAAGGAGAGCACACTTGCGTCGGTAGACTCCCAGGTACAGTCTGCATGTTCAAATATATAGCATGAGTTGTCACCCATTACGATACATCCTAACTCTCCAAAACAAATGTTATTTTTGCATTTCCAGCTGGTTATTAGCTCACCCTGAGGAGAACGTCATATACAACGTGTCAATGTGTCAGTGCCAATAAGCGTACCCTGGCCAGGTATGCACTGTACTGTACATCTGTTTGGTGTCCTCTACCAAAACACAAACAGAGGCATCCTGGTGGCCTTCACACACTGCATTAGCTCTATAAGGATACCCTGGAATTGGGTACCAGTTAGCTCTATAAGGATACCCTGGAATTGGGTACCAGTTAGCTCTATAAGGATACCCTGGAATTGGGTACCAGTTAGCTCTATAAGGATACCCTGGAATTGGGTACCAGTTAGCTCTATAAGGATACCCTGGAATTGGGTACCAGTTAGCTCTATAAGGATACCCTGGAATTGGGTACCAGTTAGCTCTATAAGGATACCCTGGAATTGGGTACCAGTTAGCTCTATAAGGATACCCTGGAATTGGGTACCAGTTAGCTCTATAAGGATACCCTGGAATTGGGTACCAGTTAGCTCTATAAGGATACCCTGGAATTGGGTACCAGTTAGCTCTATAAGGATACCCTGGAATTGGGTACCAGTTAGCTCTATAAGGATACCCTGGAATTGTCCATGTGCTAACCGGCTGTAAGCTTGTCATGTATTATGGTGATCATGTGTCCTTTCAAGGTAGATTGTTTGGTTTAATCGAAACCTGTGGCACCACCTCAGATCTGAAATTTCAATTTTCTGCTTTAGGCTGACCCATTTAAGAAACGTAGAAAGGAGAATGGCATAAAAGAGATGACCTACATTGGGGAAAAAATTAGTTTTTATGCTAGTACCCTATTTAGTTATTCGTCATTTTATAATTATTACACTTTTTAATGATTACTTTTATGATTACTTAAATGTTTTACTATGTCAAAACGGTTGTGTAAATGTTAGTTTGAAATGAGGGCTAGGGGTTTTGGTTTTAAGAGTCAGGAATCATGTGATGTCACATGCTTTTTACGGAGGCGAATGCAGACAACGCAGTGTACAGGGAAATGCCGACACAAGACTTGCATAATAAACTCTACCTGTAAATGTCGCAGTTGAAGAACAAGCACATTCGAAGTGAGAGAAAGGTAGGCCTCTATGTTCCCTGACCAACTTTGTGGAAGTCTCTTCTGTCAAGGAACTGGGACACAGTCTACTCTCAGTGGAGATGTTAGGTAAGACGAGAGTGACAGGGCCCGCATCTCTCCGCCTCCTAAACTTGTCTATTTATATGTATATTCATATTCATGAGATATCGGACCATGAGCCGGTGGCGGTGCATTTAGTGTTATTGCAGAAGCTGAACTTCAGCCCTGCCCCTGGCAGCTGACAGAGAAAGATTGCCGTGCCCAAGTGACAAAGGACTGGCAGGCCGGTGTGCTAAATCATCACTGCAGACGTGGGCCGTGAAAGTGGAATCTCATCTCACAGACTTGTAAAAATGACTCTACCCTTCACTTTGGGCATTAAGTGGATTGTTTGTTCCTCTATTAATACATCTCTTAAAGACATATATGTCGTCGAGTTGCCGCCGGACTGGGGGAAGAGTTTACACGGAGGGCGTGTTAATTTATCGCTCTCCAGTTTTTACATCACCCCGTGACTCTTTCAAACTTTTATCTGCGCGCGTCTGCGAAGGCACGCGAAGGAGTGCGTCAATGATTTTTGGCGCGAGGGGAGAAAATGCACTCCTCATAAGCGGGGAGGCAGTTAACCTTTAAACAAACGGATAATTCTATACAGTGTTGTAAAATTAATAGACTCTAAACATCAGCGTCTACAGCTGGATGCTACATCCACTAGGCCTACTCCATAATCTCAGACATCCATATATCAGCATGTCTACACAACCATCCATGACAGTTATGGGACATATACTCTTAAAAAAGAAAACATGATAGGACAATCCCTTTATGGTCCTCTCTTCAAATAACTTTACTGTAGGCCTATATGCTTCAGTGAACTGTGAAAGATTAGGCTAACTCTAACCCTGGAGGGTTCAACATATGAAGGTTTAGACCGGGGGCATAGCCAGAATACATTTTTTGGAGTATCCCATCTTAACTTGGAACTTGGAGATCTTCTGATTTCATGGGAACAGCTACAACTCATCACCTAGCAAAAGATGACTAACTGTGGCTCCTTTCTGCAAACAAAATATGAAAATCACAGTAAAAGCAAGTTATCAAACTATTTGTCATTACGAAAAATAACCAAGTGAAATTATATTTAGGCCTACTGATGACAAAGAATGCAGATATCAATCCAATCCACAACATTTAGCTGACATTGCCATCCACTGTAATGTCTTCAGTCAGCCAAAACCCATCCCCTGTCAGTGACCATAAGTAATTTACTTCCACAAAACACGCAAAGGCTCATGTGACTAGCCACGGAACCAGGAAGTGATGCCCTGAGTGACGTCAGACATGCATAATGCATGGTTGGACTTGGGCTGAAGAAAGGGTGAGAGATCCACTGTAGTTTCAAAGTGACAGTGAGGCCAGAGGTCTTGTCTGTGCATCAAGTAGAGTTAAGTGGTATTTAGTTGCTGTCCATGCAGTGAGAATGCATGAAAACAAGTTTTTATTACTGGGGCTGTTTCTGTTTGTTTGTTTCTACAGGACCAATTAAAACAATAAGCTATGACTGAATAGGATTCACGTGAGTGAGAGGAGGGATACACATTAATATACTGAAGATAGTCATTGTGTTTGTGTGTGTATGTGTGTAAGAGAGAGAGAGAGACAGAGACAGAGAGAAAAGAGACACGTGTGTGTGAGGTTTGTATACTGCTGAGAGCAGTGCATCATGACCATCCTTTGAAGCAGGGAGAGACCCCACCTCCCCCCCACCAACACCTCCCCCCCCCACCTCTGCCTGCGTGTGTCGATCCTGACAGCGTCGCTGTGCATAAGAACGCCGTCACTTTCACATTATGCGGATGCAACGTCCACGGGTCGCAGGATCTACCTCAGACATGTGTCAGATGCTCACCATCCCAGTATCGGCTAATGATGCCACATCGGCCAGCTGGCTGCCCCTCCAGATGTGCACACCTCCGGAAAGGGGGTACAGTCTTCCTGATTAAAAACACCAAAAAAATATCCAAAAGATCCCCCCCCTCCCCTATAAAAGTAGTGGGGAACATGAACCACTGTCAAGACCGGCTTGATGAGGACACAGGATCTGTGTCACCTGAATTTACGGGCCTAATATGACAGCCAAGTTGTGATCCCTTGTCTGGGACATGTCACGTTCTCGAGTTTGGGCTTATTCTCATGCAAATGATGTCAGGTTTGGACAGAATGTGAATGAGACTCATCACAATGTCCAAGGCCTGTGCAGGCCATGTGACAGTGCTTCTTTTTTTTTTTTTTATCTGCAAAGCATGAAATGAGAAATACATTGACATTCAAATGTGGCAACCCCAACCAGGAATAGTCTAACATAACAAGAAATGTTGAAGAATCACTGTACTGCTGGAAGTGTCAGACACTGAGCAGGGAACACCACTCTGCCTTCTCTAAGGTCCTTAAGGACACATCTACAATTTCCCCTCACACAAATGGGAACAGAACTAACTTATATGTTATTTGTAGACATATAAGGTGCATGTACATGCACCTTTTTCTTCTTTTCTCATCAATTTAAGATCCGATTGTGCCGAAATCCCTTAGCAGCAATGGAAGAGGTTTTTGTTGCCCATAGAGGCCCCATGCAATTATAGACTGTGCAAATATCATTCAGTTAGAGTGAAATTCAATCATTCAGTTTTGAATGCATAAACTGCATACCAGTATAAACTGAATGTCTTTTGAGTGGAAACAATAGACATAGATGAGATATAAACATATTTCTCTCATTACTCAAACGTATCTTTCCTTATTGTCTTCGGCATAATACAGGTCTCGCCCTAAATCAGCCAACAGGGAAATGAATGAATGTATAAGTGAATGAATTTTATTAGGGAGACATTTTAATGTAAATTGTAGAAAGTGATAAGGATATAATAAATACACAGAATGGCTAGGTGAGGCTAGGTGAATCTCTTTCTCAACAATGAAGAGGTATGTTTTGATCTGTTGTCAACGGTGACTGATGCCATGGTGACAACGCCGCCTGCGAAAAAACACCTGTGGGGCCTTGGAGAAAACCGGAATCATGAAGAAAAGCTTCCGATAGTTGTTGAGAACACAGCATCTATTTGACGCGTTGACAGCCGTCATTATTCTCGAAAGAGATGATTTTGTCATGTCTCCATTCTTCAAGGGTGTTTGGCTCACCCTGATGAATAACATTGTCTCTCTATCTCAGAAACACGGCCTCACTTCTGACAGGGACACAACACTACAAGATGGTTCTCGACTGTTGTGGATTTCAGCAGGGAGGGATATGTCAACTAACATTGGAATGAAATCCCTGTCCATCGTGAGGAGTCTCAAGTGTTTTGGGTATCTCAATTTCCATCTTTGAAACGGTTATCAAGGTTTAATGTAACTTCTCTATAAGTTTGTCTCTACAAAGATGTGGCAAGCCTGGAGATCTCTGGCAGCGAGAGTCGAGAACAGTTTGAGGACTGAGTCACCGGTGTTTTGTACTGTATCACGTGAATGTACAATGATCTCTACAGTAAGTATTGTTTTTTTTTTATTAAGCATTTCAAGTTTTCAAGTGAGCAAAACCTTTTTTTCCTAAACATTGCTATTCAACCACTGCGAAGCATTTTCTTGTTTTGATTATAGTATATTGTAAACAAATGTAATTCATCACAAGGTTTCTGTCAAACACCGGTTTGCTTAACATTACATTTATGCTGTTGCCTGCGTTTCTGTTTGTCTGGTAATGGTGAGGACATCAAACCAATTTATTTTCTGTTTGCTCGAAAGTAAAAAACGATTAAAGAGGCAAGAGGACAAACCAGTGTCTGATTGAAAGTCTCATGCTTTTTTGTTTTTTGACAAGACAGAAATGACTATTTCTCACAGACAATCAACGAAACTCTTATTTAAATTTCCTCAAAGTTGAAACCAATGACTGGTACCCATATAATTTAGCAATGATTGAAAAGGTGAAAATGTTCTTGTAGAATGGAAAGTAAACAAGAAAGCAAATATATCCAATGCACACCATCCAGTACATTTGTGAACACAAGGTGCACTATATGCATGATATACTGAGCAACTGTGAATCCGTTCGTCTGACTTTGATCTGAATAGAGCATGCTAAGGAACATACGTAGTTCAGGTAGTCAAACCAAATACTACCAATTCTCAACAGAAAATGCTCTGATACTGTATATCCATCTCCAGACTTAAATTCAACATATTTACTTTAGCTAGACTCTGTCTTTAAAGGAGAGTGAAATTATCATCTAAATCATATGAATCATCCAGTGCCACTCTCGTATTCCCCCGCATGCGGTTGTGCCTCCTCCTTTGTTTGTGACTCTAATCCTCCCGTATTCAGCTGCAACATCTCCGGGTTTCAGGTACTGAACACCAGCTGTGAGGTGCAGGCTCGGTATTGTTTCTCTGAGTATCGCCCGAGGCTAGTGTAGGGAGTATGTGGGGCTGCGGTGTCATCTTGAATACCTTCAGTGGAAACCTGCCATGCCTTTATCAAGTTTCCCTCCGTGTCTTCAAGCCATGGGAAGCTATGTCTTTCAAACACACCTGTAACTGTTAAGCCCCTGCAAATCCTACTTTTAATGACAAAAGCAACAGTTTTTAGATTATGTATAGTTATTCTGTTGTCGTTCTTGTGGTTCGAGATGCGTGCTGGGTTTCGAGGTCTTTCTGCATCAAGTTGACAGAAACAGACTGCAAGTGTTTAGATATGCTACCTTGGTGATGACCTTTCTAGGCCTCTACTGAAGACACGTCCATTAAGACGAATAGCACTGTGTATGATTTCCTGCAAACGTAGAGAGATTACTTTTTATAAAGACACATTTCGCTTCAGTAAAGTCTGTACATACCTTTCTCGTGCCACACCCTTTACTTTGGTGGGGAGTCAGATGGCTGAGCGGTGAGGGAGTTGGGCTAGTAATCAGAAGGTTGCCAGTTCGATTCCCGGCTGTGCCAAATGACGTTGTGTCCTTGGGCAAGGCACTTCACCCTACTTGCCTCGGGGGAATGTCCCTGTACTTACTGTAAGTCGCTCTGGATAAGAGCGTCTGCTAAATGACTAAATGTAAATGTAAATGTACTTTCCCAGACTGGGTAAACTGTAGAATCAAGAAAGGTTGTTTTCTCTATTGCCAGGGGTTAAGATGCCACTTGACTCCAGTCTTGATATAGTTGGTGCCAAAAAGGCAAGACAATTATAATTTCATACATTCATGTAGAAATGTGTACCCATTAAAAACTGTGAGATGGCAAAAAAAGGTTTGGAAACAACTATCAATGACATTTTCACACAAAATAATTACAATACAAAAACAACAATTGAATCAGATGATTAATATGTGTTCCACTACTGTGTTAGACAGTTTCAAATATTAGCATACTGCAGATTCTCACTGTCTCCTTCCATGTGTCTCCCAGTGTCCAAAATACATAATCGGCTCCTAATTGAGTTGAAAGGAGTACAGATTCCCAAAAGGGAACTGACATTTACCAAATAAGCGGGAGACCCATGAATCCCCCCCAGAATCCTTTTTTTTTTTTGGGGAGCACAAATGCAAAGCTATGCAAATCTGCTTAAACTCCGACTATCTTCCAATATAGCCGTTTTCTCCACAGGTAGCTGCATTGTGGCGTTACTTACGATTACTGTGATTTACATAGACTAAGCGGCTAAGATCCTTACCGAAAGGAAAAGCCAATCGCTGACTAAATGCTATCTGTTGTGAGAAGACAGTGAAGCTCAAACGTCCTAAACCCACAAGACTCTCAGCCAGAGGAGTTGGACGTCTGCTGGTGCCAGTCATCAGAAGCTTGTTGTTGTTGTGCCTGGAATGAGTGATAAACTAACAGATCTTCGTTCGTCATTGATCTGAAGCCACAGTTAAGAATTATTATGCAAATACAGTAGAATGCCAATGTAAGCAGATTATTTTGGACATAACTTAACTGTTCTTTCAAGTTAACTGATATCCTTAATAGTAAAGTGACCATAAATGCATATATGGTGTCGATACTTAAAAACATTTGTCTAAATACATGACATTTCTTGTTTGTACCGGACTGTATGCAGTGATTTAATAAAGACTTGAAGCAAAACAAAACAACGGAATTCAGAATTACTGGGAGTTTATTTTACAATTAGAGAAACAAAAGAGTATTTCATGAATTGAAGGATAGAATTCTGAACATTATTGATGACAAAACATTAAAATGTATTGTGCATTGCTTGTTAACTTGGACATACAGTACCATGCATCATTTGTGATGCCTGTATAGGTCTATTTAACCACACCAGGAATAACCTACTTTTCATTGAAAAAAAGGACATGTTGTGGCTCTACAGAATATACTGTATATATTTTTATCTATATACATTTGCCATAGTACATTTGACCTTTTTCACAAGTTTCTATAAAATGACAATATAAAAATGCACACAGTACAAAGAATGCTGAGCTGCTGCAAATCGCAAGATATGATGACATACATTTACACATACTTGCTGATCATTAATATATTCACCAATTTTACATTTCATGTACAAGTTGAGAGTTGCACACAATGATAAATCAAATTTGGGTACCAAAGCAAATATAATAAAAAGCTTTAAATAAAAGTAGATTAATTAAACAAAATACAGAGAGTAGCTGAACATATTTAGCAAAAATTAGTTTTTAATTATCTACTTTATTACAAAGCAATGACACACAATTCTTAAACTTGCAACGTTTTTTCCAACTTTGCAATAATGAGTTGATTATAAGGAACGAGAAAAAACATGTAATCATGCCATGAAGTAAATCCTACAAACCCATAAGAGTATCTCTTCATTGTTCAAGTACAAACACTCAGGTACACTTCCTTACTGTGCAGGGATCCTTCATAATTTTAAATAATTTTCAGAGAATGTACTGTCATTTGTGACAAATTTCGAAAAAAAAAAACCTTCATATCAATTATATATTTTCCCAAATGTGATATTTTGGTTGTATTTTTTTTTTTTTTTTTGAATTTGTAAAATACAAACATTGGAAATGTAGTTTTTTTTTCATACTTCACAGAAAAACATGCACAAATCAAGCATCATATAAATAGTCTCCAAAAAGTGGGTGAAAAAATAAAATCGAACTGATATCAAAAACAGAAGATGGTCCAGTTTTATGACAACAGTTAACTAATTCCAAAGGCTCAGTTAAGATGCAGTGCAGTATTGATATAGTGCAACAATTCAATAATCAGTCATGCCATCATCTACTGTTTATCAAACTTTTCAACCTCAGAGACGAAGATCAGGTGGTCCTCTGGAGACTTGCCATGTGTCTTGCTAAGATGAAGTTTTATCGCATGCTTGCTTACAAAGGTCCGACTGCACAGCTTGCACTGAAACACAGACCCAGAGTCTTCCTCCGTAAGTCCTAGAGAACTAAAGGTCTTATCAGATATCATTCTGCTAACTGCCTGTTGATCCCTTATAAGATCTATGGAAAGCTTAGAGAGGTCTTTCAAACTAAAACCTAAGTGGGACTCTAAATGGTTGATGTAGGAGGAGGGAGTTCTGAACTGGGAGGCACAGTCATTACACAGAAAAAGGGGATGGCCCGTGTCAATGTTTTTCAGGAACTTCGTCCCCCCTGTCCGCCTCAACTGGTACTTGACGTTGGCCAGCCAATGGGATATAGTGGTCATGGAGAGTCCGGTAAACTTGCAGATGTGCACACGTTCCTGTGGGCCGAGATCGGTCATGACGAACTTTCCCTCGGGCGTCTCCCGGAGGCTGGAGGCAAACTGGGCCTGCAGGATGATGAGGTGCTGGGGGTTCCAGTTGGACTGCCGGCCTTTCCGCTTTTGGATGGGGGACAACTCTTCCAAGCCGTCCTCAAAGGTGCTGCCGTCCATGTCCGATTTCTCTGATACGGAGGACGGAGTGGAGGACTTGGGCGTCAGACGACCGGTTAGATTCTTCACCATGTCTGAGATGTCCATCAGGGCGTTCTCCCTCAGAGGAGACGATATGGATTCAGACAAGCTATTGAGGATTGGCCTGCTGCTGTTCATGTTGCTGTTGCAGTTTGTTGAACTGTGAAGTGTAGAAGGGGTATTGTTAGCAGAGCGCCCATTGGAGGTTTTGGATTTCGTCAAGTCCATGGGCTGATCGTCACTGTCAAAATACTGGTTGAGAGCCTCTACTTGCTTGACCTGAGTGGAGGTGTTGACGGGTCTTTCCATCATGTTGTTGCTGATTTTGTACAGCATTGAAAGGGGATCCAGGAAGGGAGTGGAAGTCTTTGAGGCCTTTCCCAAGTGTGTGTTCATGATGGACTGCAAAGCACTGAGGGGGTTGATAAGGGGCTGTTCAGGGGAGTGATCCGTGATGATCCCCAAGCTGTTGCCGCCATTGGAGAAGTTTTTTTGTGGTAAATCTGTCCCATTTTTAACTGGAGGATCTACTTTTCTATCTTTTGCCTCTCCGTCCCTGGCCTTGGACTCTGAATGCTCTTCTATGGGTTTGTTTTTCACTGGTTTGAAGATGTTGTCTGGTTTGGGCGACCCTTTTCTGTCCTTGGGAAGGGGGGAGGGCGACTTGGCCGACCTCGATTTACACCTATTGTCTGTAGCCTTTTCCTCCTTTTCCTTTTTTACTGTGACTTTTCCTGTGACTTTTTCCACCAACTCCTCCATGGCCAACACGTTGTTCTTGTGGTTCGGGGGTGGAGAAGGGCTACTGGGCGAGTGTATGAGTGTGCTAGAGTCTGACGACAGCGCCTTCAAGTTGTTGGTGCTGAACAAGGGTTGAACCTGGACACTGTGAAGGGAAGGAAAGGAAGACTTCAAAGACCCCTGTAGCTGGTATGCGGCATGAATACTGGGGTATCCACCCCAGGTTGGTGTTCCTGTTTGGGCCTTGCTGATGGCACTTGACACTGTGTTCTCTAAGGACTTAATGATATCCAGACCCCCTTTGGGAGTTTCCTCAAGATCTTCCTCTCTGAGATACTTGTAGGATTGCGTTTTTTCCACTCTCTCACTTTTCTCCGGCGGATCCTCTTGTTCCTCCTTGATCTTCTTTTCTGGCGGATTTCCGTGCTCCTCCTCCCTTCGATCCTCCTTTTGCTCTTCGGGGGTGGACGGGTGTCGTGGAGACTCGGGCTGCGGCTTCACATTTGGAACCGGGAGACGAGTGGTCGTTGGTGGGAGTGGGATCGACTGAATCTTCTCCTCAACCACAGGGTCAAACACCAACTGCTTCCCCTTTTTGGAAGCTGAGTTGGTCACTTTGAGAAAGTGTCCGGTGACCATCATGTGCGCCGTCAACTGCTGCAAGGTGTCGTGGGAGCTCCCACACTCCATGCATTTGAGAATCTGCGCCTTCCGTGCCTCAAACTGCCAGGTGTAACTGGCTCCGTTTTGGTAACCATATCGATTATTGGCCGTGACGTAAGGGTTGAGTACCTTTTGGTCTTTTGAGTTGTCCCCAAGGGGTATCCCAGGTGTGTTGTTGATGGATTCGGGTGAGCATGGGGATACTAGATCTTGGAAAGCTCTTTTTTTGGTAGGGGGTACCAGCTTAGAGGCAAGGGCTGGCATCGGTTCTTTGAGAGGCACTTTCTGATAGTGTTTAGTTTTAATCATGTGGACACTCAAGTCTTGCAGAGATTCAAACGAGTGGCCACAGTACATGCACTTGAGCACCTTCTGGGCATCTTCCTTGCCTTCCATCTCCATCAAGGAGCGCTTGCGAGGTTTGGACCACCTCTTGCCCCGATCTTCCTCCTTGTCCTTGTTGTCGTCCCGGTAGTGTCCCGTCTCGTTCATGTGCACTGTCAGACCCACTAGCGTGTCGTAGGCCCCGCTGCAGTCCTTGCACCTGAACTTACTGGCGCCCGTAAACACAGGGCCGTACAGCTTGTTGTTCTGGCGGTAGAGCTGCACCGTGCTGAAGAGACTGGGCTCTGGGAGGAGGTGGTACGGAGTATGCTGCAGGGTTTTAGCCAGAGCAGCTTGGTGCCAGTCGTAGGCGACCCCTCCGGCGTTGCCAACGCCAACGCTGCCATTGTTGGTGTGGTTAGAAGAAGCGCTCGTAGCCGTAGTGGTGGTCGTAGTTGTGGAGGCGGGCACAGCACTGCTACTGCCGCCGCCGTTGCTGTTGGTGACGTGGCTGTGCCCTTGGTTGCCGTGGACGCCGTTGCTCCCCTTCTGGCTGCTTCCGTTACACTTGTTGCTGCTGATGCTGCTGACCTGCTTGCTCTTCAGCATGTCCATGGCTATGCTGGACCAGGAGGCCTCCGAGATGAGGTTTGCATAGACGGCTTTCATCTGCGCCAGGCTATCCTGCAGCGAGAGGCCGTTAACGGACTCCGCGTCTCCCCCGACGGCTTTCTCCTCCTTGTCTTGTCCGTCTTTGGACGAGGAGGTGCTCTTAAAGTCGGCCAGCTGGTCGCTGGTGTCGCTGAGCGGAGACCCATAGCCGGCGTCTGGGTTGGTGCCGTTGCTGAGCGGGGAGTTCTGATAGCTGAAGCGGTCCCTGGCATCCTCGTCGTCGTTGAACAGATATTCGGCATCCTGGCCGTCTAAGGACAGGCCGTCGTCCTGCAGGGGTTCTTCCTCCTCATCAATCTTGTCGGCCTTGAACTCGTCCTCGGGCGCGTAAGCTGAAAAACACAAGAAAAGACGGGGAGAAAATAATTTAGTAGGATACGTTCCTATTGGCACCGATCACATTAGTCAAGATGTTTTTTTTGGGGGGGGGGGTGTAGAAGCACTACCCGGGTCTATGTAAGTGTGTGTGTATATGAAACTGAGTATGTGCACAAGGGCGAGTGAGTATAATGATTCTCAAGAGATTTTAGTCAATAGTCTTGGCAGAGGACACAGCTTTGCAATTATAAAGTGGCAAACATCCATATCTTGACTATGATAGATAGTCCTCTTCTCTGTAAGGCCTAACGAAGGTATTGAACATTATAGCTCAGCAAGGGTAAAGGGGACCACAGATACGTTTGAGTAATGGTTGATGAAAAAAAAAACAGGGACACAAGCAAAATGTAAGAGAAGGAGTTTTCAGAGTGCCTGATGTAATTTCATCATGAGGTGAGACTGTTCACATACCACTGACTGTGTGGAAACAAAATGAGAAAATAGAAAATTGTTAATAGAAGTTACTGTGTACAGTAATCAACTGTCTGGTCTGAACAAGCACAAAACACAGAACCAAATATATACTCAGCTTATGCGTTTCAACCTAGCACTCAGCTGAAAAACTCAAATGTATAACCATATAAATAGGGCCACCCAGATTTGAATCCCAATAAGGCTCACTGTACAGAAACTCCCCCTCCCCCTTTCTCAGTTTTGGAGGGCATCGTTTCAATCTGACTTTGATCCGATCTCTCCTGCCACTGCGCTGCTCACAGTACACCCGTCAAGTAGAAGATAGCAGCGAGGACGCTAGGCTTGCCAGGTCTCGGCTGGCTGGAGTGGAGCTGGCACGCTCTGTGGAAGCGCTCACAGCGTGATGCCCGGATATCGCCGGTGGACATAACATGTCATGTTGTCACTGCCCATGCTGGACCAGTGCTTGGGGACTCGGTGGGTCGTTTCAAGGGGGAAACGGAAATAGAGCAATAAGCCACAAGCGGCTCTTTGTATGTGGGAGAATTATAAAGGGGAAGGAAGAAAAAAAATTAAGAAGAAAATCGTATCTTTCACTTATTGGTATATATACATATGAACAAAATGGAGGCAGATGATGAGATCGGTAGGCTTACCCACAGCAAGGCTCAAGTATGGTATACAAAACACAGATTTTCACCTTGGCAAACACTCTTTAACGTGTTGCCAACCTAGAAACCATGGGAACAACTGAATGCTTTGTTGACACACAGGAGATGTGTGCAAGAGATGCAATTTATTTATAATGACGATCATGAAATGCCAACGGAAGCTACGCAACCATGTATTTAACAAGACTCTACTGCAGACCAACAAGATACCCTTCTAACACTTTCAGCACTCCCTTTAAGATCGCAATTGGTCTAAACTACATAGGAATGACCAGGAATGACCAGATTGATAGGGCATCGTTTCACTCAGATGGAATCAAAACAAATATGTTGTAAGAGATATCTCGGAGAACGAGACATGTACAAGTGCAAGTGGAAAACGTTGTGAGCAGGTGAGCAAGGGAGACAGGTGGCTGAGAGGTTAGGGAGTCGGGATAGTAATCTGAAGGTTACCGGTTCGATTCCCGGCTGTGCCGAATGACGTTGTGTCCTTGGGCAAGGTACTTCACCCTACTTGCCTCGGGGAGAATGTCCCTGTACTTATTGTAAGTCGCTCTGGATAAGAGCGTCTGCTAAATGACTAAATGTAAATGTAAATGTGAGACGGACAACATCGCTTCTCCGTTTCTCCGCGTCCACCCCCGTAAGATGCCTGTCCAGGATGCCAGGACGGGTCTCCAGCGAGCGGGCAGATGTGCTGTCAGCTCTGAGCATCGCGCGGCCCATCATCCTGTAATCGGAGTGGACACGATACCTGATGTCTGCGAGGTGCCATTTACCGCTGTCTGGGAGAATCTGCGGAAGCCGTAGGCCTCGGAGCGCTTGAGTCCATAATAGCGAGTGAGAATACGAGATGTCGTCCACACATTGAATACGTGCGCTTGGTAATATCTCTAAGAGCTTGTCTGCACAATACATTTATCCGTTGACTCAATGAATACTGTCATTAATGCAACGTCATTCAGCAGAACTGAAAACACAGTCAGGACACACTAGTGTGATCTTTCTAGAACGTTTCCTTATTTGACGACAATACTTGGTCAGTATCCTCGAAACACACACACACGTGCAGATGTGTGTGTTTGAGTGTGCAGTACGCACAAACACATACGGACCAAGGCTCACTGTCTCTCCAGGGAGCTCTGGGTTTGAAATAAACACCTCTCAAAAGAAGTTTTCCACCTCGCTACGGACTAATTACAGTCAATATTTCCAGAGTATGTAAAAGGGAAAACGGCTTGACTGACAAAAGAAGCTGACACCTAAAAAAAAAAGAAAAAGAAAACACACACAAAAAAAACATTACACCAGTCTTTCCCTGTCATCCTCCGTCTGTTGCCTTGACAGACGTCAGTGTCAAGAGTGTGTCAGTGTCAGCCTTGGCTGTCAGTGTCCACACAAACAAGCCTTGGAAGAGGTAGAGGAGGAGGGAGAGCGAGAGAAAAAAAAAGCACAGCAGAAGTCGGCCATTTTTTTTCCCTCCCTCCCTTACCATCTGTGTCAGAACCTTACGGTGCCACCGGCGGCTAATAAGGCAATCAGAGATGGAGAGATGCTGACACGGCTTCTTTCAAGCGTCAGTCAGAACAATGGAGAGGGGAGAGGAGTGTGGGGATGAGGGGATTAAAATGGGGGAGGGGGAGGGAAAAGAGAGGGGGGGGGTTGTCTGTTGTGGTTGTCAGTCAAAAAGAGAGAGGAAGAAGCCCACTTTGTGCTGTCACAGAGAGAGAGGAAGGAAGAGAAGTTTGGAGAAGAAAGGAAGGAAAACAAGATGTGTTTATGCGAAAGGAGGTGAGGCCTGGTGAGTTTGTGTCTAATTTGTTAGATTGAAAAGGGCTGAGGGAATGTGTGTGAAAATGGAAATAAATAAATTACCCATAAATGTGTTTTAGAAAGGACGGTTTGTGTGTGTTTCATTT
This sequence comes from Osmerus mordax, assembly GCF_038355195.1. Taxonomy (NCBI): domain Eukaryota; kingdom Metazoa; phylum Chordata; class Actinopteri; order Osmeriformes; family Osmeridae; genus Osmerus; species Osmerus mordax. The sequence goes on from NC_090067.1 coordinate 12,424,699, forward strand.
AGTGCTAAATCATCCATCCTGGAATATGTGCGTGTACTCTCTGTGACGTACTACCACGTAAGGTATGTATGTGTACGATGTGTGTGTGTGGCCCAATGTGCGCTCGTGTGTGCGCTCGTGTGCATGTCAGTGTGCGTGTCAGTGTTTGTGTCAGACACAGAGGGGATGCGTGACGGCTGGCTGGAGGAGAGCGAGGCCATCTGTGTCCAGAGAGGAGCCTGTCACTTTGGCTGCTTCCCGAGTCTCCGCTTCCTCCAGACAGGTGACATCACGGCAGGACCCGGCCTCACTGTCACATCCCCCAGAGGAAGCAGGCCTTACAAGGCCACACACACACGCAGACACACGCGCACGCACACTCAGACACACACACATGCATACACACACATGCATAAACAACAGCCTTCTTGCTACAATAGCCTCAACGTGAGCATTCTCAGAATTGAACTCCCATATATAACTATTATAAACTTGTGTATATACACACACATGTATATAATGTACACACACAAACACACAATGAGCTGACACGCTACATATACACACTACTGATTCAACACACGAGTTAGCCTACTATAGCACTCGTGTGAGCAATACCACATTAGTAATCTCCCACAGGTAATGCATATATTTTGTTAATACAGTCTCCAACAGACCTTCGAAGTGTCCATTAAGTATACAGGATTACAAACAGCCCCTCAGGGAAATGCTATGCATGCACTCACACACACACGGGTGAGTTGACACGGCAAAAATTGCATCGGATAGGCTCGAGTTTCATCTGGCCAGACAAGACTCAGTGCCCCACAACAAAATAATAAAGAGTTCCATCCAGTCGCTTTGCACGTTTTTGCCTCATTGGTTTTGTCTTCTGCAGATATGCCAGTTTAAGTCACAAGACCATCTATCTGTCACTTGGCCGGTGTGTCAAACCTAACAAAACCCTTGCTGAGAACATAACAGGAGACAGACCAGGAGCACTTGAGCACAAAACAGCACACACACACACACACACGCACACACACTCTTTCTAAACCTTCCTTATTTATTTATTTTGCCCCGAGGAAGAGGGCCCAATACAGTCATTTGCGGTGCTAATGTTCAATTCCGCCAGCTCTCAGTCTGTTGATTTACCAGCACGGCAGAGAGCTCTATTCCACATCGGCCGTCTCGCGCGCTCTCTCCCGGCACCCTTCACATCGGGAGCCCTGCCTAGCAGTCTTATTTCCTTCTCCTCGCTTCGCTTTGTCAGCAGCCTCTCCACTCGCTGCCACTCTGCTGTGATGGCTTTGGACAGGCCTGATCAGTGTGTGTCATTTGACCTGCATGATGTAAGCGTGTGCGTGTCTGCGGGTGAACGTAGGGGTAGGATTGAGGGAGGGGAAATAGAGAGAGAGGGAGAGAAAGAGAGACACTCAGGCTGTAAATAAAATGACATTATTATTTCCTCTGTCCTATCATGTAGAAAAGCCAATTATGGTAATGCTCTGGATGTCAAGGGGAATACGGCACAATCTCTCACTCTTTCTTTCTTCCTCTATCTATCCCTCCCTCCGTCTCCCTCCCCCTTCTTCTCTCTCTCGGTTCTTCCTCTCTGGGACAACCAGCCTGCTCTCGTTGGGGTGCTTGCGGGCCGGAAGCTAAGGCGAGCTGGCGCAAAGTCCGTCTGCCTTCTCACCAAAAGGCTGTGATAGAGAGAAGAGCCAGACCTTTTCATCGGTTTTCTGTTGAAGTGGGCGGACATCAAAGAGATTATTAAGGGAGATTCTACTATTTTTCCACTCCCAAGAAGCCAGGTGGGGATGGGGGAGGCTTTCATTCTATGACATCTAAATGCTGAGGCCAATTTCTGTACCCCCTCCCCCCCACCCCCCTCTCCACGACCATTCTCAGCGCATGGTCCTCGTTATGAGATAATGAAGGAATAATTAGGCTCGTTTGTAATTTCGGACCCGTTTGACCTCTCGATACACCGCTGAGAAAAGTACCGTCTTTTTTTTTTAACCAGGGAAGAGAACAGCTATTTTCCTTTCATCCACGTAGTTATATTCCTTAGAAATCTTTTCATCAAGCACCTGGAATTAATTGTTATTTTTCTGTTTAGATTTGTTCTCTCTTTTTCTCTCTCAGAAACATCAAACCCTATTCTAGACCAAACAGGCAGAGAGGGAGGGGAGCTGAAGAGAAGGTGTGTGTTTACACGGACACCCCCACCCCCCCACCCACCTCTCTTGTGCAGAGTAACTTTGATTAGTGTTGCCGCGGATACTGTGGAGTGCTCCCCTCTAAATTAATTTCTGCTTTTCCTCCTAAACCACTTTTGTAAAAGTCTGCCCCCCAAACCCCCCCCCCCCCCCCACACACACACACACACACACACATACAACCCCACACACGCACACACACACCCCACTGAAGTGGAATAATTCACCATATGGCACAATACCTCAAGGGCTTCCAAATACTGGTGTGCCATTCCGGCCTGCCATACACATCCATCTCCTCAGCTTTCTATAAACTTCCAAAGATAAGATAGCAACATGTTTCCATACAAGTTCCACATATCTCCTCTCTACGATGTCTTCATGAACAGAACTACGCAATATACAACTTCAGTGTCTCCTGTCCAAGAATATAATCACTTCTGTGGCCAGAGTAACAGAAACTTACAGTATTCATGTGCCCCACCTTGTCATTCTAGATTGTTCTATATTTTATATATTTATTGAACCCTGAGGCCTATGAAGGCTTCAACTCGGGGGCCGAGTGGCTGCCAATTTAAGCCAACTGACAAAACTCGTAAATGGGTCACCCAGAAGGTGAAGAACACATTCACTTCTAACAGTAATGGAGTCGCCAACGAGAGACACACAGCTGGGGTGAGTCATGGGTGACTTTCTACCACCGAAGTTTGGTCGAAGGTCTTTGAACGTTCACACAAATTCCATCGTCACTGAACGGCAGCCATCTTGGACACCGCTGTTGTCGGTTTTTTTAGGCCACATTACGTATTAATCTCGTAACACTTTAGGATGAATAAAAGATCAACAAATGATTTAGCGGAAGCCCCCACAGCGGGCGGTGAAGTCGCGCAGGAGCTCATGCTGTCGTCTGGCGTGAGTGACGAGTCATGATGAGTCAAGATGGCCGACCTCTGTAACTCTGCTTGCTATTAAAGTCCCCTTTAACACCCCGGACACAGGTCTTTACTGAATGGCAATGAGCATGCCGCCCCCTGCTTGGTGGAAAATAAGGCCTGCGTGCCACTGTTGGATTGATTATGCTTTCTGGAATCAATACCCCCCCCCCTTCCCACACCACACACACACAGCCCCCCCCCCCACACACACACACACACACACACACACACACACACACGCACACAGACATCAACAAGGCCAGCACACAAAGGAACCCATTAAAGTAATATACATGAAAGTATTACCACTGAGTAGGGCTATAGTGTGAGTTCACCGTTTCAGAGTTAAGGAGCTTCTGAGACATTTCAAACAGGTTAATTTAGCTTTGTGCTCCGAGAAATTAATTCTAATCTGTGTCGAAGAGATCTATTCAGACACGATATCACGTAACACCTTAGGTTGTGATAAAGTTAACCGTTTTGGTGTTGTAAGAATATCATGTTAAAAACGTGAACCAGCATTTTGACCCACAGTGAATATTCTAAAAACGTTTTCAGATTTATTTTTATCCAAAAAATCGAATAAAATATTTAAATCATCATATTTCCACAACGATGAAACCTAGGTAAACCAATAACCCTTTTTACACACAAAATTCTCATTTTTAAATCAGTCCCTCCATCTTTCCTTTCGTTTGCACTATTATTTCCTCCTCTTTCTCTCTCTCCATTTTCTCCTTCGTCTCCGTGTCCAGGTTCTCTGTGAGCAGGCTACGCGCCGCGTAGCGACAAGCGCAGTCTATAAATCACCTTTCCCCCACTGTCAGCGCGACGCGCTCTGAGATGAGACAATGGCCATTATATCATAAGCACTGCAGAGTCCAGCTCCATCTGGCTGGCTTTCTGAAACCACGCAACTGAGAAGTCTGTAATGTTGTTCGCCATCGTTAGCCGTGCGCTACCACGCCATTTCAGACCCGTTTTCACTCAATTTGGTAGCGAGCCTAAAGAGTGTAGAGGTTAAAGTTAGGCCTAGCTAATTCTAACTGAATGTGACATAGTGGAGTTGTAGTTGACAGACTACACAAAAGGTTAGAATAGATGACATAAAAAATTTATATTAGTTTTTTCCTACACTGAACATCTAATAGGAAGAAAAGCCTGTATTGTCCTAAGGAGCTTTGCCAAGTTGAAAATATTGTCTTGACCTTTTGATTTTCTCTGTCAGGAAAATAAAGCAGTTCCTCATTTGAAGGGATAGGGTCTCTGAATTGGCACTAGAATGGGAGTCTAAAGTTCAAGACTCCACAATGGTTTGTCTAACCCTCCACATTACCTTTTATTTTCAAATGACCCACCAGCTGAATTGATTGACTCAATTCATATTAAATAGTAAAATGGAAAACTAGAAGAATGGTTGTTTTGCTTTAAATGTGTCCCCATGAAGTCACCTGTGCAACTCCCCAGACTGTGTCTCTTCCAAACCCTAACAACAGCTGCTCGCATTGCCTAGCAACAACCACTTGATGGATGACCCAAAAGATAGATAATTACCATAAATCATTCCCTTTCTGGGGGAGGGAGGAGAGGGAGTGGGGCAGAGGAAAGAGAAAATGTCAGAGAGACAAAAAAAAAAAAAAAACGGCTTGCTCAGATACTTGCTTTGACCCCAGAGGAGAAGAGATGTTTTTGTCTGAGGTAAGGGTTAAACCAAAACCCATGACAGTTACTAGTTAGTAACCTGTTCCATGATTGGACAATCCCTCATGCCCAATCAGCTTTATGTAACAGACACCTCAGTCAATGGCACTAAAGGTTGTTCTAAAAGGTTCTTTTCTACTGGTTTGCAGACAGCGGGCGGGGGTGTGAATGGGTCTTATCCTGTGAATAGAGTTGTAAAATGAAACTTGATCAAATGAATCACTGAACAAAACTTGAGGAGAAGAAGTACAGACCAGGAAAACAAAGCAGGAAGAAGGAAGGAGGCGGGAAGGAAGGGTGTATTTGTTTTGAGAATTATGATTTAGGAGGAGGGAGGGAGAGAGTTAGAGAAAATGATGAGAGAGGAGAGAGAGAAGAGTTAGAGAGTGAGAGGAGAGTGGATTTAGAGAGAGAGGGTTGGAGAAAGGAGAGATAGAGAGTAAGGAAGAGAAGAGGGAGCTAGACAGAGAGAGAAAGAGAGGGTGGAGTTAGAGAGAGGGGAGAGAGAGAGTGGAGTTAGAGAGAAAATGAAGAAAATGATAGGGCAGGGGGCCAAGAAGAGGTCATAACCTCACCAGTTCTGTCTAGCTGGGTCTGGTTGCACAATAACCCATCGATCAACCTTCCCTGTGCCGTCACACACACACACACACACACACACACACACACACACACACACACACACACACACACACTGTGCCGTCAGGCCTCCCCTCAAAGGGACCGCCAGCTTTGTAAACTGCTGCTGAGGAACAAAACAGACACACAGGACACACTCTCGCTACACACACACACACACTTCCTTGAAACTGCTTCCCTCTCTCTGTGGGAAGGCCCACAAACTACGGATGAGTCAGATTCAAGACAACCCCCCACACACACAGATCATGAAGATCCTGGAAAGCAATACATGTGAACAGAAGACCCATTCCCAGAATCCTCCTGTCAGCCAGGTCCTAACAGAATATAACACGACAGTAATGGCCTGCTTACCTGACAACAGGAGGATTGTATCAAAACGATCCCTAAATGGGCTAATATCGCAGAAGCAGTGACACAAATGGGTGTGTGAGAGAGTGTGTGTGTGAGAGAGAGAGAAAGAGAAAGTGTGTGTGTGTGTGTGTGAGAGAGGGAGAGAGCGTGTGTGTGAGTTTCCTAAAGACCATGACAGTGAACTAACAAAAGAGGGAGAGAGGGAGGAGCTCCGAAGGAAGGAAGACAGTAAATCATGAACTGGAGAAGAAAAGAGGAGGGGGATCAATAGCCACACTTTAGATTGTGTGTGTGTGTGTGTGTGTGGGTGCGTCTATGTGTATGTCTGTGTGTGTGTGTGCACATGTACTGACACTTCCCTGGGTAGCACAGAAACAACATTTTGTAAACCATTCATAACAACTTAAAAGAGTTTCACCAGTGTTTTAAAGATATAGAGACAGAAGTTGAAAGAGAGATAGAGAGATAGAAGAGAAAGGGGAGAGAGAAGGAGAAAGAGGAGAGAGAGAAAAAGAAGGAAAGAGAGGAGAGGGAAGGAGAGAGAGAGAAAAGGAGAGAGAGGTGTAGGAGGGGAAACAGACAGGAAACCATCCTTCAACACAACTTAATATCTCCGAGGGCAGACGGACGACAAGAACATTCTAGAAACTGAGCCTAAAAGATTCCTTCTCCCAGGCAATTAAACTTTTCTACAATCTCCCAAAGTGCCCTCTAAGCAAACACACACACACACACATACATCACACATAGACACATCACTCATACACAATGTCTTTCTCTATCCACCCCTCTCCTACACACACACACACACACACCGGCCATACAGACTGTCTCTCTCTATCCTCTCTCTCCCACACACACACGAACATTCTTGTCGTGCCTTGCTAGACTCCATGAGTTGCAATAATACCCCTCCACCCCACCCGTGCGCTGATAAATAGCACCATAACTCTGATATCCGCAATCAATCTCTGCTTTAAACACACATCCATCTTCAGTAACGTTGATGGTGGGGCAGGCAGGGGTGCAACGAGGGCTACGTGACTGTGTGTTGACCTCGGAACAGCAGTGTTCCTGGGGAGGGCATGTGCTGGGTGTTGTGTGAATGTGTGTATTTAGGGGGTAGGTACAGTGTGTTGTGGCTGTGTCAGGTGGGTTGTGTGTGTGTCTGAGAGAGAGAGAGAGAGAGAGAGAGAGAGAGAGAGAGAGAGAGAGAGAGAGAGA